>NC_088226.1:47459510-47464510 GCF_036934945.1 Oncorhynchus masou masou | reverse complement strand
GTGTGTGTGTGTGTGTGTGTGTGTGTGTGTGTGTGTGTGTGTGTGTGTGTGTGTGTGTGTGTGTGTGTGTGTGTGTGTGTGTGTGTGTGTGTGTGTGTGTGGCTACGTCAGGCACGTGTCTATGTAGCCTTAGGCATACAGCATGTTAGTGTGTGTGTATAGGTTTTGGCACCTGCGTGTGTTCTCTCTCTCTGTGTGTGTGTATGTGTGTATGTGTGTGTGTGTGTGTGTGTGTGTGTGTGTGTGTGTGTCTTCTCTGCTCTGGCCTCAGGATTGCACCTCGTTTCTAAATTTATCCTGGAAGTGTGTCACCTCTCCTAGGAACTAAAGCTAGGGTAATACAAGAGGGGAGGAGGACAGGGAGAAGGGGGATGGAAGGAAAAGAGATGTAAGGTGTGGGACCGGAGGGATGGGGAGTGAAGGAGGGGGGATGGGGGAGGTTTGGAGGGTGAGAAGGAATAGGGAGTTGAAGCATAACTTTCCTCACTGTCTCCCTCCTTCCGTCCCTCTCTGATTAGCAAATTTTTGTTCAGAAACAATTCTTCATTGCATGGCTGTCATGTTTTGGAGCCAGGGTGGAGGGAGATGACACTAGACGTAGAAATACCTAAGGCCATCTTTCCTCTTTCCCCCTTCTTCTCTCCTCCCTCTCGTCTTCTTCTCTCCTCCCTCTCTTCTTCTTCTGTCCTCCCTCTCTTCTTCTTCTCTCCTCCCTCTCGTCGTCTTCTCTCCTCCCTCTCGTCTTCTTCTCTCCTCCCTCTCGTCTTCTTCTCTCCTCCCTCTCTTCTTCTTCTCTCCTCCCTCTCGTCTTCTTCTCTCCTCTCTCTTCTTCTTCTCTCCTCTCTCTTCTTCTTCTCTCCTCACTCTTCATCTTCTTCTCTCCTCTCTCTTCTTCTTCTCTCCTCACTCTTCATCTTCTTCTCTCCTCCCTCTCCTCTTCTTATCTCCTCTCTCCTCCTGCTTTCTAGTACCGAGGCTGCTAGGCTTATTAGTGTGTATGTGTGTGTGTGTGTGTATGCGTGTGTCTGAGGCAGTGGTGGATTAGAGGGGTGTAAGTGTTGGGCTTTAAAGTCACAGCCTGCCTGTTATCATTTGAGCGGACACACGCACGCACACACACACACACACACACGCACACACCAGAGATGAACTGTAATCTACCTGTCCCCTGGGCGGATCAGCTGAACTATTACATGCTTAGAGGAGTGTTTACAGTTTAACAGAGGTGTGTGTGTGTGTGTGTGTGTGTGTGTGTGTGTGTGTGTGTGTGTGTGTGTGTGTGTGTGTGTGTGTGTGTGTGTGTGTGTGTGTGTGTGTGTGTGTGGTTGGGGCTGATAAAGGTGGGCTATACCTGGCGTACTCCCTAGAAAGAGAAATCCAATATCCTTAGCTGGATTAATTACTGTAAACACACACACACACACACACACACACACACACACATACACACACACACACATACCAGAGGTGGATTGTAATCTATCCAGGCAGGTTACTCATGATACAAGTCCGTATTTGACGTCCATCCATGTATGAGGACGTCGGGAGATGACATGGAAACCGGCCAGTAGGGCCAACAGTGAGCACTGTTACCTTCAAGTAGGTTTTCACGTTGTAGACTGGAATGGTGAATGGATGGAGCATCTGCCTCAGGTACCAAAGGTTGCGTGTTCAACTCCAGTGATAGAATTTGAAAGCCTTCGACTCAATTAGGCATGAGGGCCAGCTATACAAATTGATGGAAAGTGGTGTTGGGGGAAAAACATACAACATTATAAAATCCATGTACACAAACAACAAGTGTGCGGTTAAAATTGGCAAAAAAACACACACAATTCTTCACACAGGGTTGTGGGGTGAGACAGGGATGCAGCTTAAGCCCTTCCCTCTTCAACATATATATCAACGAATTGGTGAGGGCACTAGAAAAGTTTGCAGCACCCGGCCTCACCCTACTAGAATCTGAAGTCAAATGTCTACTGTTTGCTGATGATCTGGTGCTTCTGTCAGCAAACAAGGAGGGCCTACAGCAGCACCTAGATCTTCTGCACAGATTCTGTCAGACCTGGGCCCTGACAGTAATTCTCAGTAAGACCAAAATAATGGTGTTCCATAAAAGGTCCAGTTGCCAGGACCACAAATGCAAATTAAATCTAGACACTGTTGCCCTTGAACACACAAAAACTATACATACCTCGGCCTAAATATCAGCGCCACAGGTAACTTCCACAAATCTGTGAATGATCTGAGAGACAAGGCAAGAAGGGCATTCTATGCCATCAAAAGGAACATACATTTCAACATGCCAATTAGGATCTGGCTAAAAATACTTGAATCAGTCATAGAGCCCATTGCCCTTTATGGTTGTGAGGTCTGGGGTCTGCTCACCAACCAAAACTTCACAAAATGGGACAAACACCAAATTGAGACTCTGCATGCAGAATTCTGCAAAAATATCCTCAGTGTACAACGTAGAACAACAAATAATGCATGCAGAGCAGAATTAGGCCGATACCCACTAATTATTAAAAAAAATTCTAAAATTCTACAACCACCTAAAAGGAAGCGATTCCCAAACCTTCCATAACACAGCCATCACCTACAGAGAGATGAACCTGGAGAAGAGTCCCCTAAGCAAGCTAGTCCTGGGGCTCTGTTCACGAACGCAAACACACCCCACAGAGCTCCATGACATCAGCACAATTAGACCCAACCAAATCATGAGAAAACAAAAAGATAACTACTTGACACATTGGAAAGAATTAACAAAAAAACAGAGCAAACTTGAATGCTATTTGGCCCTAAACAGAGAGCACACAGTGGCAGAATACCTGACCACTGTGACTGACCCAAACTTAAGGAAAGCTTTGAATATGTACAGACTCAGTGAGCATAGCCTTGCTATTGAGAAAGGCCGCCGTAGGCAGACATGGCTCTCAAGAGAAGACAGGCTATTGGTGCTCACTGCCCACAAAATGAGGTGGAAACTGAGCTGCACTTCCGAACCTCCTGCCCAATGTATTAGAGAGACATATTTCCCTCAGATTACACAGATCCACAAATAATTCGAAAACAAATCCAATTTTGATAAACTCCCATATCTACTGGGTGAAATTCCACAGTGTGCCATCACAGTAGCAAGATTTGTGACCTGTTGCCACAAGAAAAGGGCAACCAGTGAAGTACAAACACCATTGTAAATACAACCAATATTTATGTTTATTTATTTTCCCTTGTGTACTTTAAACATTTGTACATTGTTACAACACTATATATATATATATATATATATATATAAAATATGACATTTGCAATGTCTTTATTGTTTTGAAACTTCTGTATGTGTAATGTTTATTGTACATTTTTATTGTTTATTTCACTTTTGTATATTATCTACCTCACTTGCTTTGGCAATGTCAACACATGTTTCCCATGCCAATAAAGCCCCTTGAATTGAATTGAATTGATAGGAAGCTGTTTTTGTTTTAAGCCTATCCCAAACCTTAACCCTTACCTTAACCATTCAGAGTTAATGCCTAACCTTAAAAATTCAGAGTTAATGCCTAAACTCAACCTTTAACACTTTGAAATGTGATGCTTGAGAAACATGGATTAACATCTAATTCTGACGTGAGACTGTGAGAGCTTGTAGATCTTCCTGTCCCCTGGGCGTATCAGCTAACCTACTGCACGTTTAGGATGTGGGAACTTCTACAGAAGTGTACGCTGGTGCATTGGTACATTTTGGGAGGCAACCCATCTGTCTCGAGAGACTCGGATCTCTGATTGAATCCTTGTGTCCATTCTCAGCAGGTTAAGCTTGAGGCAATGTTCTACCATAGAGCTACTTCTAGTAGATTGTGTTATATTCTGTCTGTTCTATTATTTCTTACACACAATTATCATTATGACAATGGCTGGGTTGCCAAAGCATTCTGCAGCTTGTGTGTCACGCAGGTGCTTGTGTGTGTGTGAATCTTTAGGACAATGCGTGCCGTGTGTGTTTGTGAATCTTTAGGACAATGCGTGCTGTGTGTGTGAATCTTTAGGACAATGCGTGCCGTGTGTGTGTGTGAATCTTTAGGACAATGCGTGCCGTGTGTGTGTGTGAATCTTTAGGACAATGCGTGCCGTGTGTGTTTGTGAATCTTTAGGACAATGCGTGCTGTGTGTGTGAATCTTTAGGACAATGCGTGCCGTGTGTGTGTGTGAATCTTTAGGACAATGCGTGCCGTGTGTGTGTGTGAATCTTTAGGACAATGCGTGCCGTGTGTGTGAATATTTAGGACAATGCGTGTCGTGTGTGTGAATCTTTAGGACAATGCGTGCCGTGTGTGTGTGTGTGTGTGAATCTTTAGGACAATGCATGTTGTGTGTGTGTGTGTGAATCTTTAGGACATTGCGTGCCGTGTGTGTGAATCTTTAGGACAATGCGTGCCGTGTGTGTGTGTGAATCGTTAGGACAATGCATGCCGTGTGTGTGTGTGAATCGTTAGGACAATGCGTGCCGTGTGTGTGAATCGTTAGGACAATGCATGCCGTGTGTGTGTGTAAATCGCTAGAACAATGCGTGCCGTGTGTGTGTGAATCTTTAGGACAATGCGTGCCGTGTGTGTGTGTGAATCGTTAGGACAAAATGTGCCGTGTGTGTGTGTGAATCGTTAGGACAATGCGTGCCATGTGTGGTTATAATCTCTTTCTCTGGGACGATAGCATTGTGGTGCTGCCAGCTCCTGCCAGGCCCACACGCCCAGGATGAAGCCTGGGGAGCGGGTTAGGTCCTCAGGGGGAAGGGCTTGAACTGGCTCCAGATCTGCCCCTGTGGAGGACTGAGAGAGCTGAAGCAGCACGGGTCTGTTTCTGGGTTTGTACCCATTCAATATGCTAAGGAGAATGGGGGAGCGTGAAGACCTCACTCTCTGTCTTTTTGTCTGTCTGTCTGTACATATTATGTGTATAGTTATTCCAAGACTAAAGTATATTTTTTCTCACCCTCATCT
>NC_088226.1:47439510-47457010 GCF_036934945.1 Oncorhynchus masou masou | reverse complement strand
TATCTCTACTGACAGCTGTATTAGTGACAGACACCATTATGCAGCATCACTGGCTGTATCTCTCTACTGTATTAGTGACAGACACCATTATGCAGCATCTGTATCTCTCTCCTGTATTAGTGACAGACACCATTATGCAGCATCAGCATCTGTATTAGTGACAGACACTGGCTGTATCTCTCTACTGTATTAGTGACAGACACCATTATGCAGCATCACTGGCTGTATCTCTCTCCTGTATTAGTGACAGACACCATTATGCACCCTCGCTGGCTGTATCTCGGTACTATATTAGTGACAGACACCATTATGCAGCATCACTGGCTGTATCTCTCTACTGTATTAGTGACAGACACCATTATGCACCCTCGCTGGCTGTATCTCGGTACTATATTAGTGACAGACACCATTATGCAGCATCACTGGCTGTATCTCTCTACTGTATTAGTGACAGACACCATTATGCACCCTCGCTGGCTGTATCTCGGTACTGTATTAGTGGCAGACACCATTATGCAGCCTCGCTGGCCGTATCTCTCTAATGTCACAATGTTGTTCTGTTGCTTTTGAAATGTTTTTTAAAACTTGTCTACTATATTCATGCTTTTGATTTCTGCTTTTGTCTCTCTCCTTTTCCGCATGTATCTCCCTTCTTTGTGTGTGTACGTGTGTGTACGTGTGTGTACATGTGTGTACGTGTGTGTACGTGTGTGTACATGTGTGTACGTGTGTGTACATGTGTGTACGTGTGTGTGTACGTGTGTGTGTACGTGTGTGTGCATGTGTACATGTGTGTACGTGTGTGTACGTGTGTGTGTGTATGTGTGTGTGTACGTGTGTGTGTCTATATTATGGGAGGAGGCGTGACAAAGTGCCTCCGTCTTCATCGTCTTCCAACTGTTAGCTCCAGGGTCCCCTGTCCTCCGCATGCTCCTGCCCAAGAGAATGTGTGTGTGTGTGTGTGTGTGTGTGTGTGTGTGTGTGTGTGTGTGTGTGTGTGTGTGTGTGTGTGTGTGTGTGTGTGTGTGTGTGTGTGTGTGTGTGTGTGTGTGTGTGTGTGTGTGTGTGTGTGTGTGTGTGTGTGTGTGTGTGTGTGTGTGTGTTAACATGCCGGTCAGAGGGAGTTCCATGGTATTAATGTGTGTGTGGAGGCAGTGTTGTGAGCTGAGACAATCTGCTGAGACCGAGACTGTTTGATCTACTCTGAGTGTACAAAACATTTGGAACACCTTCTTAATATTGAGTTGCACTCCCTTTTGCCCTCAGAACAGCCTCAATTCGTCGGGGCATGGACTCCACAGGGATGCTGGCCAATGTTGACTCCAATGTTTCCCACAGTTGAGTCAAGTTGGCTGGATGTCCTTAGGTTGGTAGACCATTCTTGATAAACACGGGAAACTGTTGAACGTGAAAAACCCATTGGTGTTGCAGTTCTAGATACACTTTAACCGGTGCACCTGGCACCTACTACCATACCTCATTCAAAGGCACTTAAATATTTTGTCTTGCACATTCACTCTCTGAATGGCACATACACAATCCATGTCTCAATTGTCTCAAGGCTTAAAAATTCTTATTTAACCTGACTTCTCCCCTTCATCTACACTGATTGAAGTGGAGTTAACAGGTGACATCAATAAGGGATCATAGCTTTCACCTGGATTCACCTGATCAGTCTGTGTCACCTGGTCAGTCTATGTCATGCTTTGTACACTCAGTGTACAAGTCTGGCAAGAGGACTGATACACACTGTTGGGGAATAATCAGAATTAGTTGGGTAACATAGATAGGATGTTTTATTTTCATGATATGCTTATTAGTTATTTCTCATAAGAATGTATTTTGTTGTACTATAGTGGTGGCCATTGGCAGTTATCTGTTCTCTGTCAGGACTAAGTTGCTTGGGCCGCAGAGAGGGGAGAGGTCAAGGTGTCATCATGTGTAAACATATCTTTTGCTCCACTGTGTCTGTGTGCCAGTCACTCCCTACTTTTCCCATCGGGAAGAGGAGGATGGCAGTGTCTGGAATCATTCTATGCTCCCTCTCTGATACACACTCAGAACCGATAGGCTCACTGTCACCTGGACACGGCTGGAACCGTTGAAAAAAGAGAAGGCTGAGAGACTGTAAAGAAAAGACTGAAGCAGTGCTGTTAGGAAATGATTTGTGTCTGGCAGGCTCACAGGACAGTGGTGCATCTTACAGATAGAAGGAAGAGGAGAGGATGAAACCCTCCGTCCCTTCATCCTCTGTCTCTCCTTTGGACAGATTCTCTCTCTCTGTGTGTGTGTGTGTGTGTGTGTGTGTGTGTGTGTGTGTGTGTACGTACGTGCGTGCGTGCGTGCGTGCGTGCCGGCGTGTGTGTGTGTGCCATGCGTGCCTGTGTGTGTTTGTGTGTGCTGTAGAGGGACGGCCAGAGTCACAGGGAGTGATAGGGGCCGGCTGGGGACTACACCAGTGCTGACTCACTTCTCTGAGAGGGATCCAGACAGGGACACACACAGCTGTGTCTCAAATGGCACCCAATTCCCTATGTATGTAGTGCATGACTTTTGTTCAGAATGAGTGCGCTATGCAGGGAATAGGCTTTCATTTGGGGTGCACAAACACAATCTTGTCTACCTCTTGTTCCTTCTCTCCCACTCTAACCTCTCTTTTACAGTTAGACTAACACTGCTTTATACAGTGTTTGGGCTTCTGAAGGGACTATGTCAGTATGGCGTAAGGTCTGATAGTCAAACAGCTTAGTAGTAAACCCTAGTTGCATTTACATGAAAAGGCTCTATCCATTACAGACAGTCATCCTGCAGTCTTTGGGATAAACCGCTCCCAATGACAGTTATAGGATTAAAACAACAACGCACACCCTCTCTTGCTCCCTCTCTCACTCCATCTTTCTCTCTCCCTCCTTTTATCTTCAGCAGGGAGGCTCTAAACAGATGAATAGTCCTCCTACAGGTCTGTTCATATTGGAACACAAGGAGGAGAGAACATTAGGAGTGGTTTACTCGGCCTGGGCAAGTGCGTGTGAATGTGTGTTCAATCATAGACCAAAATCCCAATCCCACCCAATTTACCATGCCTGCATTCTTATACCAGCTTTTTAGTGTATCTGAAAGGGGGTTAAGAACATGGACAAATAAAAGCCCTCCAAAGACCTAGTCATGATGCCTGCATTTTCACAGACCCTGTAACCAAAATACAGGTATCGGGTCCGTGTGAATGGCTCTCTGCTTTTATGCAGGTAAATTTATTGGCACTTCTATTGTCCGCACACCTCCATAAGGGCTGGCCTGCTCATTAGGCAGCATTAGGCGGATGCCTATGGCAGGAAGATTGACGAGGGCGGAATTGTCTTATCCAATCTGACCAAGACATACCTCTAACAGCACATAAATCCTCACATAATTCTGCCCCAAAACAATGACAATTTCTCTCAACCAGTGGCATGTGGGCTTTTTAGGTGAGCGCTGATGCCGCCCTGTGAAAAGGAGAGACACAACGCTCCATCCACCGTTCCTTCCCTAACAAATTTGAACAGAAATCATGTAGCAGATAAAGCCTATGGTAGAAAGAGTATGTGGCCTTTTCTGTAGCCTACAGGCTGGAGATAAAATGTATGACAATGTAGTGAGACGGAAACATTTTACATCATGCAGGTTTCTCTGATTATATAGCCTCATCTAAATGGTCCCAATCCCCCCCAAAATCTGCTGACATGTTAACAAAACAACATATCCTAAAAACAGTACCGGTCAAAATGGAACGAACAATCAGGCTACTCACAGCTGCTGCCCTGGAGTTTCACCCTGGGGGCTAAATTGTCATGATCAGTGGTTTCAAGTTTGTATCGGTCAATTTTTGACGAGCTGATCGTAGCAAAAATGAAAAGACTTTCATTTCCCACGGTGTAAACTGCATTTCCCACGGTGTAAACAGATTGATTCTCATTGCAAATAGGCTCAGGATATACCCTGATAAAGCTGGGAAGCTGATACTCAGAGCTTTAACAGACAGATTGATTAGTCACAGGCATCAGGACTAATAAAGCAAACATAACTGACTGTTTTACAAACGGTAGACCTACCACATGGACGGGCGTTCATAAAATTAAAGGTCAATGCGGTCCGGACAGGCCTTGATTCCCACATTACGGGCTTTGGCTTTGGTCCTGTCTGGATCAAATCTAAACAAATCATAGACATCTATTTTCAACATCTGGAAAATATGTATTTTCAACTTTCCCTCAGAACCGAAAATTAACCTGATTTCAACGTAGTGAAAGAACACATTTTTCATTGTTTCGGAAAAGTACCTTTTCAACGTTGGGAACATCCATATTTTAAACGCCTGGAAAATATTTATTTTCCCCCTGTGTGTGTGTGTCTGGGCTGGGTGGGGCCTTGTGATAATGAACTCTTTCTGAGTGGGACCTCACTCTCTCTCAGGTGTCTAGACTTGACTGTTCATGCAACTTGCCAGCATTCTACAAATGGTGAAATAAGCAAAATATGATAACGCAACATCAACTGATGGCCATAGCTAACTACTGTAGCTAACTATCCAGCTACCTCTGTAGCTAGCCAGCAATCTAGTAAGCAATGCTAAAGGGATTGTAAATGGGTTAGCCTACTTCTGTATTTCTAAATATTAGCTAGCTAGCTGGCAACCATTTATGAGGCCAGCAAACAAGTTCCTCACATGCTAGGAACGCATTTCCTCCAACATTATAATGGAAAGGTCCAGTGTGGCTCAGTTCGTTGAGCATGGCGCATTCAACGCCAGGATTGTGGGTTTGATTGCCATGGGGGACCAGTACAAAAATCTATACACTCACTACTTTAAGTCGCTCTGGATAAGAGTGTTTTCTAAAACACGTGATTTCTTGAGACTTGTGGGAGGAGTGCTGATGACGTCGCCCATTGTATTCGGTAGCCTGATTGCGTACAGAAACATCCGCACACAATGCATTCCTGACCACCTCCTGACGTTGTTAGCCAGATCTGAACAGATCTTTTCAATGCGTTCTTATTCTGATAGCGGAAGTCACATGTAAGTGTCAGGTGTAGATACAACCTCAGGCATCCACACACCCACCCACACTTCCACTGCCGCCAGTCCACTATGAATTATTGATTGTTGAGAATAAGTGATTGGTTCACCTTAAGGCCCATCAGATTATAGCTGACTACACCATCTCATACCTCCCTCCAGCTCTCCTTCCTCCTGTTTAATGTACAGTGTATTCAGAAAGTATTCAGACCCCATCCCTCTTCCCACCCTTCCATTATTTTCAAATTGATTAAATAATTGTTTTCCCTCATCAATCTACACACAATACCCCATAATGACAAAGTGTCACGCTGGTGTAAAGGATGTGGAGACAGGCACAGGAACACATCTGGGTTTTAAATACACCCAAAACAAACACGTATACAAAACACTGGGATGTACCCAAACAAAAGAGCGAGGGTAAACCTCGTAGAACGACACGGGACGAGACCCGTAATACACGCAGCACAAAACAGGCAGCACAGGCTGAGACAACACATAGGCACTCACACCACCAACGGACATGGGAACAATAATCCACAGCCCAATGGGGGGAAACAAAGGGCACATTTGAACAAATACAATCAGTGAGGAATTGGAACCAGGTGTGTGTAATGACATAGTTCAGTGCAGCCTAGAAGGCCGGTGATGTTGACCTCCGGAACTGGTGAACTAAATGAGCAGCAGATCCGGGGGCAGTACCCCCCGACGACCACAGAGATGTGGTACGTGTCGGTCCTGGCGTCGGCGGTGGAAATCCATCAGCGAAGCATCCAGGATGTCCACCGCAGGAACCCAGCACATCTCCTCTAGGCCGTACCCCTCCCAGTCGATGAGGTACTGGAGACACCCCCCCCGGCAGGGCAGGTGGAGGGGTAGGTTCCGGGTGGAGCGCCAGACCCGGTCGCCTGG
Source organism: Oncorhynchus masou masou (assembly GCF_036934945.1). NCBI lineage: Eukaryota > Metazoa > Chordata > Actinopteri > Salmoniformes > Salmonidae > Oncorhynchus > Oncorhynchus masou. The sequence continues at coordinate 47,451,045 of NC_088226.1, read as the reverse complement.
GGAGGAATCATGTCGGCCTGTTCCTTGTGCTGAAACCACTCGCCACCGCAGTGAGGCGCCTGTTTTCTCCCCTCACTCTTTTGTTTGGGAACATCCCAGTGTTTTGTATACGTGTTTGTTTTGTGTGTATTAAACACCCAGATGATGTATCCTTGCGCCTGTCTCCACATCCTTTACACCAGCGTGACAGAATAATTTACCATAAAGGGAGACAAGTGGGAATAGCCCGTCCGATGACGCTGAGACTGGTTCGTCCGGCACCGCCGCAACTTCAGCAGGTGCAAATCGCCCGTTCGATGTCACCACAACTGGTCCATCCGACAACACCACAACTGGTCCATCCGACAGCACCACAACTGGTCCATCCGACAGCACCACAACTGGTCCATCCGACAACACCACAACTGGTCCATCTGACAGCACCACAACTAGTCCATCTGACAACACCACAACTGGTCCATCCGACAACACCACAACTGGTCCGTACGACAATGGCGCAACTTCGGCAGCTGCATCATGTTGCTGTGATCGTCCTCGGGGCCGGTGTTGTCCCGCTGGTGTCGGGGGGGAGGGGATCTGTGACATTACGCACACCTGGTCCCCATTCCCACTGATTGCATTGTAAATGTGCCCTTTGGTTCACCATTTGGCTGTCGATTATTGCGCCAATGTCCGTTGGTCATGTGACTACCTGTGCTGTGTTGTTTTGGTTTTCGGGCCACTTATATTGCGCAGATGATTACGGGTCTCGTCCCATTTGGTATCATTTTGTGCGTGTACGTTAAGGGGTCTCGTCCCGTTTGGTATCATTTGGCCACTTATATTGCGTATGTTAAGGGGTCTCGTCCCGTTTGGTATCATGATTACGTTAAGGGGCCTCGTTTTGTTTGGTATCATTTTGTGCGTGTATGTTAAGGGGTCCGTGTGGTATCATTTGGTCTCGTTTCATTTGGTATTTAATTATTATTATTATTTTTAAATTGTACCTTTATTTAACCAGGCAAGTCAGTTAAGAACACATTCTTATTTTCAATCACGGCCTGGGAACAGTGGGTTAACTGCCTGTTCAGGGGCAGAACGACAGATTTGTACCTTGTATCATTTTGTTACTGTCCAACGCTCTAACCACTAGGCTTGCCGCCCCAAGGGGTTTCGTGTGGTATCATTGTGTTTCGTTAAGGGGTCTCATCCCATTTGGTATCATTGTGTGTGTGTACATTAAAGGGTCTCGTCCCGTTTGGTATCATTTTGTGCGTATGTTAAGGGGTCTCGTCCCGTTTGGTATCATTTTGTATCGTTAAGGGGGTCTCGTTTTGTTTGGTATTTTGTGCGTGTACGTTAAGGGGTCTCGTCCTGTTTGGTATCATTTTGTGCGTGTACGTTAAGGGGTCTCTCGTTTGGTATCATTTTGTGCGTTACGTTAATCCCGTTTGGTATCATTTTGTGCGTGTTAAGGGGTCTCGCCCCGTTTGGTATAAACGTTAAGGGGTCTCGTTTTGTTTGGTATCGTTGTGTGCGTGTACGTTAAGGGGTCTCGTCCTGTTTGGTATCATTTTGTGCGTGTACGTTAAGGGGTCTCGTTTCGTGTGGTATCATTGTGTGCGTGTACGTTAAGGGGTCTCGTTTCATTTGGTATTTAATTATTATTATTATTATTTTTAAATTGTACCTTTATTTAACCAGGCAAGTCAGTTAAGAACACATTCTTATTTTCAATCACGGCCTGGGAACAGTGGGTTAACTGCCTGTTCAGGGGCAGAACGACAGATTTGTACCTTGTCAGCTCGGTGGTTTGAACTCGCAACCTTCCGGTTACTAGTCCAACGCTCTAACCACTAGGCTACCCTGCCGCCCCATTGTGTGCGTGTACGTTAAGGGGTCTCGTTTCGTGTGGTATCATTGTGTGCATGTTAGTTAAGGGGTCTCATCCCGTTTGGTATCATTGTGTGCGTGTACGTTAAGGGGTCTCGTCCCGTTTGGTATCATTGTGTGCGTGTACATTAAAGGGTCTCGTCCCGTTTGGTATCATTTTGTGCGTGTACGTTAAGGGGTCTCGTCCCGTTTGGTATCATTTTGTACGTGTACGTTAAGGGGTCTCGTTTTGTTTGGTATCGTTGTGTGCGTGTACGTTAAGGGGTCTCGTCCCGTTTGGTATCATTTTGTGCGTGTACGTTAAGGGGTCTCGTCCCGTTTGGTATCATTTTGTGCGTGTACGTTAAGGGGTCTCGTTTTGTTTGGTATCGTTGTGTGCGTGTACGTTAAGGGGTCTCGTCCTGTTTGGTATCATTTCGTGCGTGTATGTTAAGGGGTCTCGTCCCGTTTGGTATCATTTTGTGCGTGTACGTTAAGGGGTCTCGTCCCGTTTGGTATCATTTTGTGCGTGTACGTTAACCTCTTGAAACTCCCCATCCCGGATCCGGGATTGTGACTAAGCCTCAGGCTCATTAGCATAACGCTACGTTAACGATTTCTGAAAATCGCAAATAAAATTAAAATAATCGTTTGCTCTCAAGCTTAGCCTTTTCTTAACAACACTGTCATCTCAGATTTTCAAAATATGCTTTTGAACCATAGAAATTGACTAATTTGTGTAAGAGTATGCAAAGCTAGCATAGCATTTTGTGTAGCATGTAGCACGCAACATTTTCACAAAAGCCAGATAACCAAATAAATAAAATAATTTACCTTTGAAGAGCTTCTGATGTTTTCAATGAGGAGACTCCCAGCCACATACCAAATGCGTGTTTCCTGAAAGCGTCTGTGTGTAGGAGAAATCGTTCCGTTTTCTACATTGTGCCTGGCTACCGAAACGAACCGAAAATGCAGTTTGAAACATTTTTCCGGATTAACTACATAATATCGTTGTTGTTTGGAATCAATCCTCAAGGTGTTTTTTCACATATCTCTTCATTGACATGCAGTTCTTTAAGCTTGCTTCTTCTCTCTGCCCCATGGAAAAATACTGGCAGGTGACTTTTGTCGGCGCAGGACACCGGGCGGACACGTGGTAAATGTGGTCTCTTATGGTCAATCTTCCAACGATCTACGTCACAATGCTGCAGTGGGGAAACGACAGAAAGGGCAGACTCACGTTCACAGCCATATAAGGAGTGAAAGATTTCCTGGATGTCCCAGAGAAGATATTTGTATTTCTGGACACGTCAGTGTTTGGTATCATTTTGTCTTGGTTCATTTTGTGTTTGCCACATACCAAATGCAGTACAACGTGGCTAACGAATTGAACCGAAAATGCATTAACGGATTCTACATAATATCGACCGAAAACATGGCAAACGTTGTTTGGAATCAATCCTCAAGGTGGGGTTCTTTGAAGCTTGCTTCTCTCCGTTACTGGCAGGTGACGTTTTATCATTTTCATGTGGTCTCTTATGGTCAATCTTGTGCCTACAAATACGTCACAATGCTGCAGACACCTTGGGGAAACGACAGAAAGGGCAGACTCATTCCTCTTGCGTTCACAGCCATATAAGGAGATCATGAAAGACAGAGCCTCAAAATCCTTGTCATTTCCTGGATGCCAAGTCATCTTGGTTTTGCCTGAAGCTCACGTTAAAGGGCACGCACAGAGAAGATATTTGTATTTCTGGACACGTCAGAGTGTTTTCTTTCGAACAGTAGCAATTATATGCATAGTCGAGCATCTTTTTGTGACAAAATATCTTGTTTAAAACGGGAACGTTTTTCTTCCAAAAATGAAATAGCGCCACCATAAGTGTAAGAGGTTAAGGGGTCTCGTTTTGTTTGGTATCGTTGTGTGCGTGTACGTTAAGGGGTCTCGTCCCGTTTGGTATCATTTTGTGCGTGTACGTTAAGGGGTCTCGTCCCGTTTGGTATCATTTTGTGCGTGTACGTTAAGGGGTCTCGTCCCGTTTGGTATCATTTTGTGTGTGTACGTTAAGGGGTCTCGTTTTGTTTGGTATCATTTTGTGCGTGTACGTTAAGGGGTCTCGCCCCGGTGTATTTATTTGAGGTACTCCTCTGTCTTTTGTTTGGGTTTCAACCCTGTGTTTTGTATATGTGTTTGTTTGGTCTTCGTCCCTGTGCCTTTACATGGCACGCTGTAATTTGGGTAAATAAAAAACCCTATTACGCATTCCTGTGCCTGTCTCCCGATCCCTTTATACCAACATGACACAAAGTGAAAACAGTTTTATTTTTTGCAAATGTATTACAGACAAAAAAACAAAATAGGGGAGCGTTGCTGCACAGCTATTTTCAGGTCTCTCCAGAGATGTTCGGTCGGGTTCAAGTCCAGGCTGGTACACTCAAGGACATTCAGAGACTTCAGAGTCACGAAGCCACTCCTGTGTTGTCTTGGCTGTGTGCTTAGGGTTGTTGTCCTGTTGGAAGGTGAACCTTCACCCCAGTCTGAGGTCCTGAGCGCTCTGGAGCAGGTTTTTTCAAGTATCTCTCTAAACTTTGCTGCGTTCATCTTTCCCTTGATCCTGACTAGTTTCCCAGTCCCTGCCGTTGAAAAATTGAAACCTGTTTTTGCTTTGTCATTATGGGTTAAATGTGTGTAGATTGGCGAGGGGGGAAAACAATTATATATATTTTAGAATAAGGCTGTAACATAACAAAATGTGGAAAAAGTCAAGGTGTCTGAATACTTACAAAATGCATCGTACACCTCCTCATACCTCCCTCCATCTTTCTGTCCAACTAGCACATTTGGTTCCTTGTAAGTTGTGGGAAAGTATGTTTTTTTTCACAGACATTTGGTAAAGCTTTTACATTCTGAGAACAGAAGTGAACATTTTGGCTGTTCTGGGAGCGTTCATTTTAGTTTGCAGGGAGGTACTGGGAGCATTCATTTTAATTTGCAGGGAGGTTCTGGGAGCGTTTTACTCTAGTCCCTTGACAGTTTTTTATTAACGCTCTGAGAATTGAAATTGTAGGTTCTTTTGATTTTTTAAAATAACTTCCTTAACTTCTTGAAACTCCCCATCCCGGATCCGGGTTTGTGACTAAAGCCTCAGGCTCATTAGCATAACGCAACGTTAACGATTTCTGAAAATCGCAAATAAAATGAAAATAATGCGTCTGCTCTCAAGCTTAGCCTTTTCTTAACAACACTGTCATCTCAGATTTTCAAAATATGCTTTTGAACCATAGAAATTGACTAATTTGTGTAAGAGTATGCAAAGCTAGCATAGCATTTTGAGTAGCATTTAGCACGCAACATTTTCACAAAAACCAGATAACCAAATAAACAAAATCATTTACCTTTGAAGAGCTTCTGATGTTTTCAATGAGGAGACTCTCAGTTACATACCAAATGCGCAGTTTTTCCTGAAAGCGTCTGTGTGTAGGAGAAATCGTTCCGTTTTCTACATTGCATCTGGCTACCGAAACGAACCGAAAATTCAGTCACCTACAACGTAAAACTTTTTCCGGATTAACTACATAATATCGACCGAAACATGGCAAACGTTGTTTGGAATCAATCCTCAAGGTGTTTTTTCACATATCTCTTCATTGATATGCAGTTCGTGGAAGCTTGCTTTCCTCTCTGTATCCCATGGAAAAATACTGGCAGGTGACTTTTGCGCACCAATTTCGGCGCAGGACACCGGGCGGACACCTGGTAAATGTGGTCTCTTATGGTCAATCTTCCAATGATCTGCCTACAAATACGTCACAATGCTGCAGACACCTTGGGGAAACGACAGAAAGGGCAGGCTCATTCCTCTCGCATTCACAGCCATATAAGGAGACAATGGAAAACAGAGCCTCAAAAATCCTGCTCATTTCCTGGATGCCGTCTCATCTTGGTTTTGCCTGAAGCTCACGTTCTAGGGCACGCACAGAAAATATCTTGGTAGTTCTGGACACGTCAGAGTGTTTTCTTTCGAATGCTATCAATTATATGCATAGTCGAGCATCTTTTTGTGACAAAATATCTTGTTTAAAACGGGAACGTTTTTCATCCAAAAATGAAATAGCGCCCCCAGGGCATCAACAGGTTAAAACTTTCACCAAATGTTTCAATAAGACTTTCAATAACACTGCTAGCTTATTTGGGGTTAACTTTTTTGAACTTCAAACGTTATATGTTACCTGGGATTGTTCTCAGAACATTATGTGCTAGCTGGGACTTCACTCCCATCCCTCTCTCCATATACACATCCTCAAACCTCCCTCCTTCCCTCCATCTCTCTCTCTTCCTCTCTCCATCCCTCTCTCCATATACACATCCTCTGACCTCCCTCCCTCTCTCCATCTCTCTGTCTTCCTCTCTCCATCCCTCTCTCCATATACACATCCTCTGACCTCCCTCCCTCCATCTCTCTCTTCCTCTCTCCATCCCTCTCTCCATATACACATCCTCTGACCTCCCTCTCTCCATCTCTCTCTTCCTCTCTCCATCCCTCTCTCCATATACACATCCTCAGACCTCCCTTTCTTTTTCTCTATCCCGTTTAACTTCCTCTCTCTTCCCGTCTCTATGACTTCCTTTCTTTCTGCCTCTCCACCCCTATCTCTCGTCATCCTTCTTTACATTCTTTTCCCCTCCCTCCCTCCCTCTTTATTCTCATCTCCCTCCCCCTCACTCCCTTTCTCCCCCCTTAGTGCGAGTCCGTACCCTGACCGCTGTGTGTCATGTGATTTGTCATGGCTAGCCAGTGTACAGAGATGCGCATCAGATCAATAACACTGACACATACACATACTGTACACACACACACTTGAGGGCTGACATGCGGCCGGTGCAGTGACAGGGCGGAGATGAAGTGAGGATGGATGGATGAAGGGAGGAATAGATGGATGGAAGGAAGGAGAAAAGGTCATGGAAGGAGGTGAAAGGTGAACGTTCTATTACGGAACGGACGTTATTGACAATGGAGTCTCACACTAACCTGAATGACACATTTGTAGGGTGTATGTGTGTGTGTGTGTGTGTGTGTGTGTGTGTGTGTGTGTGTGTGTGTGTGTGTGTGTGTGTGTGTGTGTGTGTGTGTGTGTGTGTGTGTGTGTGTGTGTGTGTGTGTGTGTGTGTGTGTGTGCGCGCGCGTGCGTGTGTGTGTGCGAGTGCCTGTGTGCATGGTTGTATGGGTGTGTGTGTTTAAGGCTACATTGTACGAGATTTATAGGATCCATTTGGGGGACAGAGAGAGGGACAGCAAGTCGTTAGGTCACAGGCTCATCAGGAGAACCAGCTCAGTTGCAGCTGTGCCCTCCTGAACAGACTCTTGGTGTTATGCTCATGAGTTATCAGGATTAGACTAATGGAATTACCGCTGTTTAACCCCGCCGTCTTCAGATGACATTCCAGGATGTGTTTGTGGAAATAGAACACTGGTGTTTTTAGTAAAAATCTGTTTGGCTACATTGATTTGCTATATTGATGAAGAACGCTGTCTATATCGAGCTTTGGCAGCGTTTCAGGGTGTTTGTGTGTGTGCGTGTTAGAGTTTGGCAGGATTTGAGCGTCTCCTCTCAGTACATGCTGACTCCCTGAAAACAGCTTAAAGTAGAGTTAAACCTTTCTTCCTTGCCTTTTGTGTTTCAGAGAGTGTGTGTATGTTTTTGAAACAGAGTCTGTTTGTGCGCGTGTGTGTGTGCTTGAAAGTATGTGTATGTGTGTTTGGGAAAAGGTAGAGATTGTGTGTGTGTGATTGTGCGTGTGTGTTTGTGTGTGTGTGTGTGTGTATTTGAGACAGTGTGTGTCTGTGTACATTTCTGTTCAGTCACGGGTGAGTGACTGACACACAAAATAACCCTTGTGTCTTAGCCCTCCTCTACAATCAGCTAACACAGAGACATCGACACACATACACACACACGCGCGTGCTCCCACACACACACATTAACATAAGTGTAGCAGCAGAGGTAATTATCAGAGCAGCTGTTAAGGGAGAAAGAAAGTTTAGCCGTCACACCACAGGAAGGAGCCAGGGGAATAATTAGCCTGTAACACCTGTCAAACTTTCACAAAGAGGAAATGTGTTATTCTGCCTCTCTCAATCGAGGAACACAATCACCACACTGGAGTGGTGTTATCTACAGTTAAAGGGGAACAACAACCAGGAACAATGAGTTGATATCCTGCTTATAACTCTATGACTCAGTGTAAGACTGTCTGTCAAAAATCACATCTCACCTCTTCAGGAAGATAAATATACTGCATCTCCTCTCTCTCTCTCTCTCTCTCTCTCTCTCTCTCTCTCTCTCTCTCTCTCACTCTCTCTCTCTCTCTCTCTCACTTTCTCTCTCTCTCTCTCTCTCTCTCTCTCTCTCTCTCTCTCTCTCTCTCTCTCTCTCTCTCTCTCTCTCTTTCTCTCTCTCTCTCTCTCTCTCTCTCTCTCTCTCTCTCTCTCTCTCTCTCTCTCTCTCACTTTCTCTCTCTCTCTCTCTCTCTCTCTCTCTCTCTCTCTCTCTCTCTCTCTCTCACTTTCTCTCTCTTTCGCTCGCTCTCGTTCACTCTCTCTAATTATCTCTCTAATTCTCTCTCTAATCTCTCTCTCTCTCTCTCTCTCTCTCTCTCTCTCTCTCTCTCTCTCTCTCTCTCCCTCTCTGTTTCTGTGTTGCTACCCTAAGCACTCTCTATTCAGATTACCTTTCATTCTGCACCCAGCCTCCGATCTGCTGACACTGCTACCTCTCATGGAGAAATTTAGCATATGTATGGTGGGTGTGTGTGTGTGTTTGCTGAGTGATGCTGTAGGACTGTTCTTATTCCCAGATCTCCTGGGACAGCATTCTGAGGAGTCATGAATATACAAGAGCATCTGTCCGACTAGAACACACACACGGCCGGAAGGGTGTCGGCCTGTCTCCCCTGACAACATTGACTCCTCCCAGCAGGAACTCTCCATGTCATGGTTACTGGGACAGATGGATTTGCATAATCATGAATATTGATGAATATTTGTATGTAAATATGTTAATGCTGATATAAAAGTTTGCGTGTCCATATGGAGGGAGTGGACTTCGCTTTAAATGTGTTTTAGTTAGAGGAGAGATCAGGGAAGGTGAGTGTCTTTGGTGTGTGTGTGTGTGTGTGTGTGTCTGTATGATAATACAGTGATGGAGAGAAACAGTGTGTCGGTGTCTCAGTTAGTGTTGCAAAGCTACGGTCAGTTACCAAAGTTACCAAAATCATCATTAAATCGTCATTAACAGATAATCTATGGTAGCGTTGGTCATTTATACTTGAATAACAAAAAACTAAAAAATGTTTACATATTAATTTGTTTTATCTGTGTGAGAAGTGTGTATCTTCCAAAATAAATGCCTCTGCGCTAAACTCTCTCTCTCTCTCTCTCTCTCTCTCTCTCTCTCTCTCTCTCTCTCTCTCTCTCTCAGTTCAACCCAATCACCAATCAGCCAGAACACATGCATTATTACCGATGTTGCTTCTGACTCTGAAACAGAACATCTCCTATTAATGGTGTCGACTGAGCCATTTTAAAACAGCTGAAAAACGCACGCACATCTCACACCAGACAGGACTGTTAAGCGGTGGGCGGTAGACAGCAGAAAACATTTCCCTTGCTCCTCTCCCTCCCAGGAAGTGTCTCTGGTGTCCGAGCTCAGCTGAAGTGCTCAGGCGCTGGGTCTCTGTGGGAGAGATTCTCCCTGGAGATCCAATTACACTGGAACAAACTGAACCACACCAGTTCATAGACAGAGAGAGAGAGAGTCCTTAGAGGATTGGCAATCGGACAGAGAGGAAGAGAGAAGGATGGAGGTATTGGGTGAGAGAGAGGTTGGGATATTATGAAAGCAGGTAGGGAGAGAGGGAGGCAGATGAAAGGAGAGATAGAGGAAAGGAAGAAGGGAAGCAATACATACAAAAGAGAGAGCTGAGTCATCCACACCCACTCTGCTCTGACTGGGAAGAGGAGGCCTACCTGTTCCAAGTCTGCCTCTCTCTCCCTCTCTCCCTCTCTCCCTCTCTCCCTCTCTCCCTCTCAATCCCTCTCTCCCTCTCTCCCTCTCAATCCCTCTCTCCCTCTTAATCACTCTCTCCCTCTCAATCCCTCTCTCCCTCCCAATCACTCTCTCCCTCTCAATCCCTCTCAATCCCTCTCTCCCTCTCAATCCCTCTCTCCCTCTCTCCCTCTCAATCCCTCTCTCCCTCCCAATCCCTCTTTCCCTCTCTCCCTCTCAATCCCTTTCTCCCTCTCAATCCCTCTCTCCCTCTCTCCCTCTCAATCCCTCTCTCCCCCTCAATCCCTCTCTCCCTCTCTCCCTCTCAATCCCTCTCTCCTCCTCAATCCCTCTCTCCCTCTCAATCCCTCTCTCCCTCTCAATCCCTCTCTCCCTTTCAATCCCTCTCTCCCTCTCAATCCCTCTCTCCCTCTCAATCCCTCTCTCCCTCTCAATCCCTCTCACCCTCTCAATCCCTCTCTCCCTCAATCCCTCTCAATCCCTCTCTCCCTCTCAATCACTCTCTCCCTCTCAATCCCTCTCTCCCTCTCTCCAGTTCAAACTATAAATCAATTTTGGTGTAGAGGCGGGTATTTCTCCAGAGTCCAGTAGCAGTGATTGTTAAGACAGACACCATTATACATGAAGTACCTCTGAACTGTAGCAAGTGGTGTTTTTACGGTTTCAAGTTTGTGTGTGTTTTGTTTTTCCAAAGGAGAAATCCATGTTTCTGGACAAGAAAGGTTTGCAGCTCTCTCATCACACACACACGCACGCACGCACGCACGCATGCACGCACACACACACACACACACACACACACACACACACACACACACACACACACACACACACACACACACACACACACACACACACACACACACACACACACACACACACACACACACACAGGGCTGCAGTGTGACAGATGGAGAGTGGTAGAGGTAGGGCAGAACAGATTTGAAATGTAGAAGAGATGGTCTCACAGGGACCTATAGGAATGAATAATTTAACCACCCACACCATACAGGGTTAACACCTCACACACACACACACACACACACACACACACACACACACACACACACACACACACACACACACACACACACACACACACACACACACACACACACACACACACACACACACACACACACACACACACACACGCACACACTCACATACACACACACTCACGTACACACAGACACACTCACCTCGGAGCTGTTTTATTATGATCGTATAGCTGAGAGATGGAGTATGAGGCAACTCCCACAAGACCGCCTCCATTTTATTTGTTCTGTTTCTTTTTCTTTACATCCTCCAAATCCTATATTCCGTCTGAGTTGTTTAATTCCTAGTGGAGGGCTGGGGTTGACCTCTCACCCCTGGCCTTAGTGAAGTCAGCAGCTCTCACTCCGGAAACCCAGTGACTCAGGAGTTTCACTGTTGCTTAGTAACAGACCAGAGTGGCCTAAAAACACATTTATATCCAGAACACTGCTCTCTGTGTCTCTGTGTATGTGAGAGCTTTTGGTGTTGAAGCAATAATTGTGTTGTTGTTTATGTAACGTACTGTGTATGATAATCAAACCTCTCAGTCGCTCTGTCACTCCTCCCGCTCCTGGGGAT
>NC_088226.1:47412010-47434510 GCF_036934945.1 Oncorhynchus masou masou | reverse complement strand
AGCTACATTGTTATTACGAGTCCATCAACTGCAACGCTTAGAAAATATTTTGGGGGGTTTAAAAGCTGATGTCCTAATTATGTTGCAACAAGGACCACTTAGTGAAGCTGTAGGACACTACTACAAGGAACTGAAGAGGAAAATGGATCCCGTGTGTGTGTGTGTGTGTGTGTGTGTGTGTGTGTGTGTGTGTGTGTGTGTGTGTGTGTGTGTGTGTGTGTGTGTGTGTGTGTGTGTGTGTGTGTGTGCCAGGCAGGTTTTAGCAGATTAATTATGTTTAATGTGTTGACTGTTTTACAGTGCACATGCCAAACTTAGTGGGATTTAACAACAGCTACTTGAAATTACCACTTGTCTTCTGCAGAGGGGTAAACATATGTGTAGTGTATTATTATACCTGTTAACATCGAGAGGAAAGACTTCATCTACGGGTATTTAACCACCAGCGCTAACCATTTTGTTTTTTACAACTCGATACTTGGAGTAAAAATCGATGTAATATTGTCCACAGATAATATAGCGATATGTTACTGTACCGATTTCCCCGCCCATCACTAGTAGGAATGGATGGTAGGTTAAATGGTTATTTTAGCGTGAGTGTGTGTGCCAGCAGCATTATCAGGGGTGCCAGGCTGGTAGTGCATTGATAAGGGCCGTGCGTGTGCATGACACTGCACAACAGTGGAAAGGGCTTCCTTGGTGTGTGTTTTATGACTCAGGGGAATGTCTTGGCACACTCTTCAGTTAACGTTTGGCGTTCGTCCATTTTCTTTCTGAGCATTCTGATTCTCTACAGTACCCGTGACCTCACCCTGTGCCTGGTGTGTGTGTCCTGTAATCTATGCATCTATTTTGTGTTTAATGGTCGTCTCTCTCTCTTTCTGCCCTTTGCTTCCTCTCTCTCTCTCTGCTGGGCCGTGGATCCAGGAGAAAGGAGAATCAGGTAAGTGCTTTTATATACCTACAGTATATCCTCCTGTGGTATAGTCCCAGTCGGTATTAGATGGAAAGTCCCAGCCAGAGTGTGAAAAACACCATGCCATTCGGGGGTGGGGTGGGGGGGGATCTCTGCACTGAACATTTTTATGGGCCTAATAATAAAATGACCTTTTAATGTGGCATGAACACAACTAGTAAAGATATTTCCATCTGACTGTCAAACAAATCCTTTCAAAAAGTAGGCTACCTGTGCATGATCATCCAGTCCACAATAACTCCAGCATCCAAACTGCATGTGTACTCCAGTGGCGGTCGGTGCCTGAGGATGAGGGAGGACACCGCAGTGCCTTATGTCTATTACAGCATGTTGGTGCCTTATGTCTATTACAGCATGTTGGTGCCTTATGTCTATTACAGCATGTTGGATGGCCGCTATTCATATTCCATTCACCCAGTTCAATGTAACAGCAATAGGTTCATTTTTATTTTTTATTATTTAAGAAAAAACTAAAACAAGTCAGTTAAGAACAAAATCTTATTTAAAATGACGGCCTACCAAAAGGCAAAAGACCTCCTGCGGGAACAGGGTCTGGGATTAAAAATGAAAAATAAAAGTAAAGGACAAATCACACATCACGACAACAGAGATAACACAACACTACATAAAGATAGACCAAAGACAACAACATAGCAAGGCAGCAACACATGACAACACAGCATGGTAGCAACACAACATAACAACAACATGGTCGCAACACAACATGGTAGCAGCCCAAAACCTGGTACATACATTATTAGGCACAGATAGAGACAACAATACATCACGCAAAGCAGTAAGAGTGTCCATGATTGAGTCTTTGAATGAAGAGATTGAGATAAAACTGTCCAGCTTGAGTGTTTGTTGCAGCTCGTTCCAGTCGCTAGCTGCAGCGAACTGAAAAGAGGAGCGACCCAGGGATGTGTATGCTTTGGGGACCTTTAACAGAACTGGCAGAACAGGTGTTGTATGTGGAGGATGAGGGCTACAGTAGATATCTCAGATAGGGGGAGTGAGGTTTTGCATCGGGTATACAGAGATGACCAGTTTACATTGGAGTATGGAGTGCAGTGATGTGTCCTTTTAAGGAGCATTGGTGGCAAATCTGATGGCTGAATGGTAAACAACATCTAGCCCCTTGAGAGCACCCTTACCTGCCAATCTATAAATTACACATCCGTAATTTAGCATGGTTCGTATGGTCATCTAAATCAGGGTTATTTTGGCAGCTGGGGTGAAAGAGGAGCGATTACGATAGAGGAAACCAAGTCTAGATTTAACTTTAGCCTGCAGCTTTGATATGCGCTGAGAGGACAGTGTACCACCTAGCCACACTCCCAAGTACTTGAATGAGGTGATTACCTCAAGCTCTAAACCCTCAGAGGTAGTAATCACACCTGTGGGGAGAGGGGCATTCTTCTTACCAAACCAAATTACCTTTGTTTTGGAGGTGTTCAGAACAAGGTTAAGGGTAGATAAAGCTTGTTGGACACTAAGAAAGCTTTGTTGTAAAGCATTTAACACAAAATCCGGGGAGGGGCTAGCTGAGTATAAGACTGTATCATCTGCATATAAATGGATGAGAGAGCTTCCTACTGACTGAGCTATGTTGTTGATGTAAATTGAGAAGAGAATGGGGCCTAGGATCAAGCCTTGGGGTACTCCCTTGGTGACAGGCAGTGGCTGAGACAGCAGATTTTCTGACTTTATACACTGTATTCTTTAAGAGAGGTAGTTCGCAAACCAGACCAAAGACCCCTCAGAGACATCAATACTCCTTAGCCGGCCCACAATAGTGGAATGGTCTCACTCTGCAGTGACACATCCATAACCTGAGCAGAAACCGAGAGAATACTATAGACATCAAGAAAACTTTAGTTTTTCCAACACTTTTGATAAACAGGGCAAAATTGAAATAGACCTGTAACAATTAGGATCAGCTTGATCTCCCCCTTTAAATAAAGGACTAACCGTGGCTGCCTTCAAAGCAATGGGAACCTCCCCAGAGAGGAGAGACAGGTTAAAAAGGTCAGAGATAGGCTTGGCGATGATAGGGGCAACAACCATAAAGAAGAAAGGGTCTAAACCATCTGACTCAGATGTTTTTTGGGGGTCAAGTTTAAGGAGATCAGTGACTGCCTGTGGGGAGAAACTTTGTAGCGGGGGAAAGGAAAAAGAGGGAGAAGCATCGGAGATAGTCGTATTAGAAGGGGTGGGAGATGAGGAAATGTTGGACGGGCAAGGAGACATGGCAGAGTCAAATAGGAATCCTGACTTAATCCTGGTGATTAAGAGCTCAGCCATGTGCTTCTTGTCAGTAATAACCACATCATCAACATTAAGGGACATGGGAAGCTGTGAGGAGGAGGGTTTATTCTCCAGGTTTTTAACCGTTTTCAAGAACTTCTTGGGGTCAGACCCACAGAGAGAGAACTGCTCCATAAAGTAACTAACGTTGGCCTTCCGCATAGCCTGAGTGTACTTATTTCTCATTTGCCTGATCGAGAGCCAGTCAGCCTGAGTATGCGTGTGCTGAGCCTTTCGCCAAATGCAATTCTTGAGGTGGAGTAACTCTGCAAGATCATGGTCGACCCAGGGGCTGAACCTGTTTTTAATTCTAATTTTCTGAACCTGTTTATAATTTGAATTTGTTTGTTAGCAATACCACTGAAGATGGTAACCTTTCGGGTTACAAGTCGAACGCTCTAACCACCTAGGATACCTGCCGCCCCTGTTCATTGACTACAGCACAGCATTCAACAGCATAGTGCCCACAAAGCTCATCACTAAGCTAAGAACCCTGGGACTAAACACCTCCCTCTGCAACTGGATCCAGGACATCCAGACGGGCCGCCCCAAGGTGGTAAGGGTAGGCAACAACACATCTGACACTCTGATCCTCAACACTGGGGCCTCACAGGGGTGTGTTCTTAGTCCCCTCCTGTACTCCCTGTTCACCCACGACTGCATGGCCAAACACTACTCCAACACCATCATTAAGTTTGCTGACGACACAACAGTGGTTGGCCTGATCACTGACAACGATGAGACAGCCAATAGGGAGGAAGTCAATGAACTAGCAGTGTGGTGCCAGGACAACGACCTCTCCCTCAATGTGAGCAAGACAAAGGAGCTGATCATGAACTACAGAAAAAGGTGGTCTAAACAGGCCCCCATTAACATCAACAGGGCTGTCGTGGAGCAGGTCGAGAGTTTCAAGTTCCTGGTCCAAACATACCAAGACAGTCATGAAGAGGGCACGACAAAACCTTTTCCCTATGGGTCCCCATATCCTCAAAAAGTTCTACAGCTGCACCATCGAGAGCATCCTGACTGGTTGCATCACCGCCTGATATGGCAACTGCTCGGCATCCGATTGTAAGGCGCTACAGAGGGTACTGCGTACTGCCCAATACATCACTGGGGCCAAGCTTCCTGGCATCCAGGACCTATATACTAGGCGGTGTCAGAGGATGGCCCAAAAAATTGTCAAAGACTCCAGTCATCCAAGTCATAGACTGTTCTCTCTGCTAACACACGGCAAGCAGTACCAACTCAGTACCAACAGAGCACCAACTCTAGGTTCAACAGGCTCGTTAACCACTTCTACCACTTTTACAATTAATCAAATGGCTACCCGGACTATTTACATTGACACCCCCCCTGTTTTTATTCTGCTGCTACTCACTATTTATTATCTATGCGTAGACATTTTACCCCTACCTACATGTTGGAATTACCTTGACTAACCTGTTCCCCCACACATTGACTTGGTACCTTTATTTAACCAGGCAAGTCAGTTAAGAACAAATTCTTATTTTCAATGACGGCCTGGGAACAGTGGGTTAACTGCCTGTTCAGGGGCAGAACGACAGATTTGTACCTTGTCAGCTCGGGGGTTTGAACTCGCAACCTTCCGGTTACTAGTCCAACACTCTAACCACTAGGCTACCCTGCCGCCCTAGTTATTACTATTATTATTTTATTGTGTTACTTATTATTTTTTACTTGAGTTATTTTGTAAATATTTTCTTAACTCTATTTCACGGTATTCAGCGCACAATTTTATTTGATAGTCATAGCCAGCTAGCTAACATAGCATCCCTCTGTTTGAGTAGGCTAAACTAGCTAGCTGCATTTGCAAGTGAAAAAAAGACAAAATCTCTCTCTATCTCTCTCTTGCTTCTCCTTCATTTTGGAATAAATGTATTTGTTCAAAACTGTTCAACTATTGTCTTTCTCTCTCTTTGAGTCAACTACTCACCACATTTTATTCACTTTCTCTGATCCTTTGATTGGGTGGACAACCCAGCTCTGATAGGTTGGAGGACGTCATCCAGAAGTTGCAATAATTACTATGTTGGTCCATGGAAGGGGGTGAGAACCATGCGCCTCTTAAGTTTTGTATTGATATCAATGTACCCAGAGGAGGATGGAAGCTAGCTGTCCTCTGGCTACACCATGGTTCTACCCTACAGAGTGCTGTTGAGGCTACTGTAGACCTTCATTTTTTATTTTATCTTTATTTAACTAGGCAAGTCAGTTAAGAACAAATTCTTATTTTCAATGACGGCCTAGGAACAGTGGGTCAACTGCCTGTTCAAGGGCAGAATGACAGATTTGTACCTTGTCAGCTCGGGAATTTGAACTTGCAACCTTTCGGTTACTAGTCCAACGCTCTAACCACTAGGCTACCCTGCCACCCCACTAGGCTACCCTGCACTGTAAGTCAAATGATGCCTACGATCAAAACAGTGTGTTTAAATCAATTATTTTGTGTCATGTGAATATATTTGTATAGTTTTATTTGAAAAGAATAATTTTTCTAAATGTTGAAAATATATTGAAATTCTCTGAGGATGGCCCTCCTCTTCTTCCTCTGAGGAGCCTTCACTGGTGTACTCATGCCAATTAATAGACATATGTTACAAAACACCAAGAAATTTGTCAAATGACATTCATCAGTTGCCATTGATTAGTCCTGCATTAACTGATGAGTCATACTCACAAATGTAGCTTTTTTGTAGCCTGAAAAGTCATAATACCTGAAATGGGGCTTAAACTGTCCCGGGTAAAATGGGGTGGTCACCCTAACACACACGGTAAACTTACTGGACTAGTCTACAATGTTTATTACCATGAACTTCTAATAGGCCTACCGGTAGACAGTGTGTAGTGGTAAACCAATAGGTGGGTAAAGTCTGATTTCTGGTCACGGTGAAAAACGTCCCTCTCCCTATGCTGTCAATGCATTTTTATGAAAAAGCTGGGTAAACAGCATTTACTTGCATTTCCCCTCCACTAGGCCTATACCACTGTCGGTAGCCTACCATTTCAGCCAAGGCTATGTTAAACACATGAACAGATAGAATATGTAGCCTTCATTCAATATAAGTTGAGTTGAATCACAACATGTTTTACACCCTAGTGACATCACGAGTTGTCCATAATGCCTTGAGTCTTCCCCGATCGTGTGACAATAAACACGACCTTTCTTTCTTTACATGAATGACATTTATGACAGTGTTATTTGTTATTATTAAGCATTTAACAATTGAGTTACAACAGTGAACTGAAACCCTGCATGAATCCTGGTACTTGGAGAACCCTGAAAATGCACTGTAAGTCGAACGATGCCTACGATACATTTCATGATGTTTCGCCGTGAAAACAGTTCTCATGGGCACACAAATCCAAAATAAGGTAGGCCTATACCTTTGCAAAATCGAATGCTTGCAACCGAAAGAGTATAGGCCTACTGTCATTAGCATACACTTGTTGGATGGATTAGATGCACATTGGTGTCAAGCTGTAGGCTATTTGTCAGGTGATATTGTCAACCATCATCACCTGAGCCAGAAATGAAAACACATTTTGATATAAAAGAATAAAGCTAAATAAATGGTCTATTACTTCTGGTCATGGGATGGCACAGAGACCATCAATACCCGCTCACACCTGAAAAGCGAAGCAATGAGCACTCTAAACAGCTGACTAACAAAAGGAAACGATGATAAATCAACTGATAAATCATCGGCATTGGAATAAAGGCTATTTTATTTTATTTTATCAAGGACGAATGGCAAACAATTGATAAAAAAGAGGACAATCAAAGTTAAATCTATGCATAAAGGAGCTCAGATGGGGTCCAAATTCAGCACTATTGAGTGGACAGCGCCTCCACATAGAAATAGATGGTTTAAACCATGACAGAGATGTGGGGGTGTTTGTTTCATTGGAAGCGTTTATTCTGACTTCTCGAACTGATCTGTGCTTAATTGAATACTGCTGAATAAAGGTTTAGAAACTGAACTCCAAACCTTCTGATTCAGACCATAGAAAGTAGTGTGTGTTTGTGTGCCTTCTGCTCTATGGTAACACTGTAACAGTCTCATTAGATGTAGATTCTAAAAGCACACTAATTAACAGCCTCATTAAGGCTGGAGCTGCTCTCCTGCAGAGACAGAGGAAAAAACACACACACACACACACACACACACACACACACACACACACACACACACACACACACACAAACCCTTAATGTGTTTGTGATGTGACTGATTTTATCAGGACATTTGAAGGAGAAATGCTAAATGACATAGGAATGTGTGATGGGATTTGAACACAGGTCATCTGCCTACCTCAAGACTTTGTTAGCCAAGGCAAGTCTATTTATGTCTCAATAAAGGTTACTCATCATGTGAGTGTGGTTCATTAAACCACCCTAACTTGCCTGTGGGACTGTTCTCATGGGAAACAAGCCAGCTTTCTCTCCTCTTCCTCCTTCTCACCTCCTCCTCCCCCGTTCTTTCCGTTTACATATCCCCTTTCTCTGTAATCTCTGTTCTCCTGATTGGAATATGCAGATGCATTACTTTAACGAAGGGAGTGGACCTCACACAGGTTTAACAACCAATCAGAGATGGGGACAGCTGTCCAATGACATTGGGTGTCTGTATTCCTAGCACCACAAAGATAGACACTGAATGATAGTCACTGATTGGCCAGAGGGTCCACTCACCTGATCTCCCAGGTGTGGACCAGTCCCTCATCAGAGAGGAAGAATGAGGTCTTCTCAAGTGGCACAGCGTTCTAAGGCACTGCATCACAGTGCTAGAGATGTCACTACAAACCCAGGTTCAATCCCTGACTGTATCACAACTGGCCATGATCAGGAGTCCCATAGGGCAGTGCACAATTGGCCCAGTGTCATCTGGGTTCGGGGACGGTTTGGCCCAGGAATCGTTGTGGCTGGATGGGCACCTGCAGGCTGACCTCAGTTGTCAATTGAATGGTGTTTCCTCCAACACATTGGTACTTCTGGGTTAAGCAGACAGTTGTTAATGAACTGCAACTCCTGAGCCTGTTGGGGAGTTGCAATGATGAGACAAGATCAAAAATGGGGTAAAAAAGAGAGGAAGAATGAGAACCAGAGATACCTTTTAATTCCTTCCCCACTGCACCGTCTCTCTGTCCCACAGTCACATAACGCAGACAAAATAAAAGACTGTAGGCCTTGAAAAGCCCCAGAGGATCGATGTCTGTGCTCCCATGTAGATTCACGCGTGCACGCACTCATACACACTCTTTCACACACACACACACACACACACACTTGCACACTGGTTTGAGCAATGGCTGGAGCCTGGGAACAGGATGTGTGTTATTTCATGCTCTACAGTTGTGATTGATCAGAGGATGAAGTGATTAGTGGAAGAATCTTTCATGCTGTGCTCTCTTCTTCTTTTTCTATTCTCTCTTCTTCATGGAACTAATGAGCAAGGTTATGACTTTGTCCTTGGATGTGTGTGTGTGTGTGTGTGTGTGTGTGTGTGTGTGTGTGTGTGTGTGTGTGTGTGTGTGTGTGTGTGTGTGTGTGTGTGTGTGTGTGTGTGTGTGTGTGTGTGTGTGTGTGTGTGTGTGTGTGTGTGTGTGTGTGTGTGTGTGTGTGTGTGCGTGTGCGTGCATGCGTGCATGTGTGCGCGTGTGTGCGTGTGTGCGTGTGTGCGTGTGTGCGTGTGTGTGTGTGTGTGTGTGTGTGTGTGTGTCTGTGTGTCCATGTGTGTGTGTGCGTGTCACAAATGTATCATGCCTATAGGGAGAACAGGGGCATGTGCCCACTCAGATTTATCCTTTTTTAAATGTAATTTCTTTAAATAAAGTTTTGTTGTTGTTTCTCTGTAATACTACAAGCCACCTAGCAATTTTCTGAAGTTGGCTTTAGATATCCCAGATAGGTTCCCAAACTCCCAACCTCATAACTAGCCACTAAGAAGCCATTTCTGGCTATCAATCAAGTCTGAGTAGCTACATTGTCTAACTACAGGTATCTGCCAAAATAAAGGAAACACCAACATAAAGTGTCTTAATAGGGTGTTGGGCCACCATGAGCCAGAACAACTTCAATGCACCTTGGCAGAGATTCTACAAGTGTCTGGAACTCTATAGGAGGTATGTGACACCATTCCATAATCTAGTGTTTTGTTGATGGTGGTGGAAAACGCTGTCTCAGGCGTCACTCCAGATTCTCCCCTAAGTGTTTAATTGGGTTGAGATCTGCTGACTGACACCGCCATGGTTTACATCATTTTCATGCTCATCAAACCATTCAGTGACCACTCGTACCCTGTGGATGAGGGCATTGTCATCTTATAGGGCATAGTCATGGTAGCCAAAATAATGGCCTGCCCAGCATTTTCATACATGACCCTAAGCATGATGGGATGTTCATTTCTTAATTAACCCAGGAAACATGTGTTGAAGCACATGGAGATGATTGTGGTCTACAGGAAAAGGAGGACCGAGCACGCCCCCATTCTCATCAATGGGGCTGCAGTGGAGCAGATTGAGAGCTTCAAGTTCCTTGGTGTCCACATCACGAACAACCTATCATGGTCCAAACACACCAAGACAGTCGTGAAGAGGGCACGACAAAGTCTATTCCCCCTCAGGAGACTGAAAAGATTTGGCACGGGTCCTCAGATCCTCGAAAGGTTCTACAGCTGCACCATCACTGCCTGGTACGTCTGGTACGGCAACTGCTCGGCCTCTGACCGAAAGGCACTACAGAGGGTAGTGCATATGGCCCAGTACATCTCTGGGGCCAAGCTTCCTGCCATCCAGGACCTCTACACCAGGCGGTGTCAGAGGATGGCCCTAAAAATTGTCAAAGACTCCAGTTACCTAAGTCATAGACTGTTCTCTCTGCTACTGCACGGCAAGCGTTACCAGAGCGCCAAGTCAAGGTCCAAAAGCCTTAGCAGCTTCTACCCCCAAGCCATAAGACTCCTGAACAGTTAATCAAAGGGCTACCCAGAAACCTCTTTTACGCTGCTACTCTCTGTTTATTATCTATGCATAGTCACTTTAAATCTATCTACATGCACATATTACCTCAATTACCTCGACTAACTGTTGCCCCCGCACATCTACTGGTACCCCTTGTATATAGTCTCACTATTGTTATTTTACTGCTGCTGTTTAATTATTTGTTACTTTTATTATTATTTATTTTTTTACTTATCTATGTTTTACTTAAGACTTTTTATTTTTTTATTTTGGGCTTGTAAGTAAGCATTTCACTGTAACACCTGTTGCATTCGGCGAATGTGACAAACAAAATTAGATTTTTCTATATATATATATATATATATATATATATATGTGTGTATACACATTACCGTTCAAAAGTTTGCGGTCACTTAGACATTTCCTTGTTTTTGAAAGAAAAGCACATTTTCTGTCCATTTTTATTATATTTTATTTATTTATTTTTATTTCATCTTTATTTAACCAGGTAGGCTAGTTGAGAACAAGTTCTCATTTGCAACTGCGACCTGGCCAAGATAAAGCAAAGCAGTGTGACACAGACAACAATACGGTGTTACACATGGAGTAAACAATAAACAAGCCAATAACACAATAAACAAGTCAATTACACAGTAGAAAAAAGAAAGTCTATATACAGTGTGTGCAAAAGGCATAAGGAGTTAGGCAATAAATAGGCCATAGGAGCGAATAATTACAATTTAGCAGATTAACACTGGAGTGATAAATGAGCAGATGATGATGTGCAAGTAGAGATACTGGTGTGCAAAAGAGCAGAAAAGTAAATAAAATAAAAAACAGTATGGGGATGAGGTAGGTAGATTGGGTGGGCTATTTACAGATGGACTATGTACAGCTGCAGCGATCGGTTAGCTGCTCAGATAGTTGATGTTTTAAAGTTGGTGAAGGGAATAAAAGTCTCCAACTTCAGCGAGTTTTGCAATTCGTTCCAGTCACTGGCAGCAGAGAACTGGAAGGAAAGGCGGCCAAATTAGGTGTTGGCTTTGGGGATGATCAGTGAGATATACCTGCTGGAACATGTGCTACGGGTGGGTGTTGTTATCGTGACCAGTGAACTGAGATAAGGTGGAGCTTTACCTAGCATAGACTTATAGATGACCTGGAGCCAGTGGGTCTGGCGACGAATATGTAGTGAGGGCCAGCCGACTAGAGCATACAGGTCGGAGTGGTGGGTGGTATGAGGTGATTTGGTAACAAAACGGATGGCACTGTGATAGACTGCATCCAGTTTTGTGAGTAGAGTGCTGGAAGCTATTTTTGTAGATGACATTGCCGAAGTCGAGGATCGGTAGGATAGTCAGTTTTACTAGGGTAAGTTTGGCGGCAATGAGTGAAGGGGGCTTTGTTGCGAAATAGAAAGCCGATTCTAGATTTGATTTTGGATTGGAGATGTTTAATATGAGTCTGGAAGGAGAGTTTACAGTCTAGCCAGACACCTAGGTATTTATAATTGTCCACATATTCTAAGTCAGAACCGTCCAGGGTGGTGATGCGAGTCGGGTGGATGGGTGCTGGTAGCGAACGGTTGAAAAGCATGAATTTGGTTTTAATAGCTTTTAAGAGCAGTTGGAGGCCACGGAAGGAGTGTTGTACGGCATTGAAGCTTGTTTGGAGGTTAGTTAGCACAGTGTCCAAGGAAAGGTCAGAAGTACCTGTACCAGTACTGTCTTTTATCGATGCCGGTTATGATATCGTTTAGTACCTTGAGCGTGGCTGAGGTGTACGCGTGACCAGCTCGGATGCCGGATTGCACAGCGGAGAAGGTACGGGGGGATTCTAAATGGTCAGTGATCTGTTTATTAACTTGGCTTTCAAAGGGCCGGACAGGATGGATATAGGTCTGTAACAGCTTGGCTCTAGGGTGTCACCTCCTTTGAAGAGGTGGATGATTGCGGCAGCTTTCCAATCTTTAGGGATCTCGGACGATACGAAAGAGAGCTTGAACAGGCTGGTAATAGGGGTTGCAACAATGGCGGCGGATAGTTTTATGAAGAGAGGGTCCAGATTGTTTTGCCCAGCTGATTTGTACGGGTCCAGCTCTTTCAGAACATCTGCTATCTGGATTTGGGTGAAGGAGAAGCTGGGGAGGCTTGGGCGAGTAGCCTTTAGCCATACCCTCATCCTACTCCTCCTCTGTTCCTCGGGTGATGTGGAGGTAAACCCAGGCCCTGCGTGTCCCCAGGCATCCTCATTTCTTGACTTCTGTGATAGAAAACACCTTGGTTTCATGCATGTCAACATCAGAAGCCTCCTGCCTACGTTTGTTTTACTCACGGCTTGCCGTGTCTGAATCCTGGCTTAGGAAGGCCACCAACAATTCTGAGATTTCCATACCCAACTACAACATTTTCCATCATGATAGAACTGCCAAAGGGGGAGGAGTTCCAATCTACTGCAAAGTTATGTCATACTTTCCGGGTCTATACTCAAAAGTTTGAACTTCTAATTTTAAAAATGAACCTCTCCAGAAATAAGTCTCTCACTGTTGCCCCCCTGCTATCGACCCCCCTCCCAGCTTTGCCCTGGACACCATTTGTGAATTGATCGCCCCCCCGTTATCCTGACCAACTTGCCCTCCAAATACACCTCCGCTGTTTTCAATCAGGATCTCAGCGATCACTGCCTCATTGCCTGTATCCGCTATGGGTCCGTGATCAAACGACCACCGCTCATCACTGTCAAACGCTCCCTAAAACACTTCTGCGAGCAGGCCTTTCTAATCGACTTGGCCCGGGTATCCTGGAAGGATATTGACCTCATCTTGTCAGTCGAGGATGCCTGGTCATTCTTTAAAAGTCATTTCCTCACCATCTTAGTTAAGCATGCCCCGTTCAGAAAATGCAGAACCAATAACAGATATAGCCCTTGGTTCACTCCAGACCTGACTGCCCTCGACCAGCACAAAAACATCCTGTGGCGGACTGCAATAGCATCGAATAGTCCCCACGATATGCAACAGTTCAGGGAAGTCAGGAACCAATACACGCAGTCAGTCAGGAAAGCAAAGGCTAGCTTTTTCAAGCAGAAATTTGCATCCTGTAGCTCTAACTCCAAAACGTTTTGGGACACTGTAAAGTCCATGGAGAACAAGAGCACCTCCTCCCAGCTGCCCACTGCACTGAGGCTAGGTAACATGGTCACCACTGATAAATCTATGATAATCGAAAATTTCAAGAAGCATTTCTCAACGGCTGGCCATGCCTTCCTCCTGGCTACTCCAACCCCGGCCAACAGCTCCACCTCCGCCTCCCTAAAATGGCGATGAATGGGCAGAGATGGTCGGTTAACTACACACAGAGCCTGAGTTCGCGGCTGGGGCAGACAGATAAACAAAAAAATACAAGTAAACAGAATGGAGTACCATGATTAATGGGCAGTCCAGCGGGCATCAGCTATTAAAATAACATCAAATTGATCAGAAATACAGTGTAGACATTGTTAATGTTGTAAAATGACTATTGGATATTGAAACGGCTGATTTTTAATGGAATATCTACATAGGCGTACAGAGGCCCATTATCAGCAACCATCACTCTGTGTTCCAATGGCACGTTGTGTTAGCTCATCCAAGTTCATCATTTTAAAAGGAAATTAGAAAACCCTTTTGCAATTATGTTAACACAGCTGAAAGCTGTTGTTGTAGTGAGGTGCGTACTGGCGGCAGAGAAGTCAGGCGCAGGAGAGCGAAAACTGATTTACAACGGTGTCGTTTAATACCCATAAACCACCTTCAACAGAACAATACAATTAATGGGTCACAAACAAAACCCGGTAAATACCAGCAAACCGTTGCATGAGCACTACAAGAAACAATTACCGACGAGGACATGGGGGGGAACAGAGGGTTAAACACACAATGTAATTGATGGAATTAGAACCAGGTGTGATGGAAGACAAAACAAAACGAATGGAAAATGAAAAGTAGATCAGCAATGGCTAGAAGGTCGGTGACTTTGACTGCCGAACGCCGTCCGAACAAGGAGAGGGACCAACTTTCTTCTAAAACTTGTCTATTCGTGTTCAGAGAAATTAAGGCTATTCCATGAGAGAAATTGATAAGAAACTGAAGATATCTCAGAAGACTGTGTACTACTCCCTTCACAGAACAGCGCAAACTGGCTCTAACCAAAATAGAAAGAGGAATGGGAGGCCCTGGTGCACAACTGAGCAAAAGGACAAGTACATTAGTGTCTAGTTTGAGAAACAGAAGCCTCACAAGTCCTCAACTGGCAGATTCATTAACTAGTAAAACACCAGTCTCAACGTCAACACTGAAGAGGCAACTCCGGGATGCTGCCCTTCTAGGCAGAGTTGCAAAGAAAAAGCCATATCTCAGACTAGCCAATAAAAATATAATATAATAACACAGACACTGGACAGAGGAAGATTAGAAAAAAGTGTTATGGACAGACAATGTTTGAGGTGTTCAGATCACAAAGAACAACATTTGTGAGACGCAGAAAAAATGAAAAGATGCAGGAGAGCTTGACGCCATCTGTCAAGCATGGTGGAGGCAATGTGATGGTCTTGGGGTGCTTTGGTGGTGGTAAAGAAGGAGATTTGTACAGGGTAAAAGGGATCTTGAAGAAGGAAGGTTATCACTCCATTTTGCAACGCCATGCCATACCCTGTGGACGGCGTTTAATTGGAGCCAATTTCCTCCTACACAGGACAATGACCCAAAGCACAGCTCCAAACTATGCATTAACCATTTAGGGAAGAAGCAGTCAGCTGGTATTCTCTCCGTAATGGAGTGGCCAGCACAGTCACCGGATCTCAACCGTATTGAGCTGTTGTGGGAGCACCTTGACCGTATGGTACGTAAGAAGTGCCCATCAGGCCAATCCAATTTGTGGAAGGTGCTTCAGGAAGCATGTGGTGAAATCTCTTCAGATTACCTCAACTAATTGAGAACTAGAATGCCAATGGTCTGCAAGGCTGTAATTGCTCCAAATGGAGGATTCTTTAACGAAATAAAAGTTTGAAGGACATAATTATTTCAATAAAAATCATTATTTATGACCTTGTCAACTTCTTGACTATGTTTCCTATTCATTTTGCAACTCATTTCATGTATGTTTTCATGGAACACGAGGACATTTCTAAGTGAAAACATTTTGTTTAGGGACTCCAAAAGGCTAGGGCTCTGACTGCATGTGTGGGTACACAGACGCACCAGGCGGTGCGGCCCCTCGTGAAAAGTTCAGATTTTGTTGTGTCCCCACCCCATCAAAGTTACCCAACCCAGGGTTTCTCAAACTCGCCCCTGGGTGGGGGAGGGTTTCTCAAACTCGCCCCTGGGCCCCCCCACCCGGGCCCCCCCACCCCTCCCATGTTTCGTTTTTTACCCTAGCACTACACAGCTGATTCAAATAATCAATGCTTGATAATGAGTTGGTAGTGCGAGGGGTATAACCAAAGCGTACACCGAGGGGTGGCCCGAGAACCGAGTTTGGGAAACCCTGGCCGAGGCTACAGCTCAGGGGGATAGTACATGTGAGTGCGTGTGTGGTTGTGTTTTGATAGTGTATTTGCTGTATGATCATTATGAAGCATCAATGTGTGTCATGAGGAAAGCCCAGTCTCACTATGCAAACACACACGACCTCCAGAGATTACTGTTTCCCCACAATGTAAACACACACCCACACACACACACGTAAGCACGCTCACCCGAACCCAATCCAGTTGGAGTTCCATTGTCTTTCTCTGTGTGCATCTGTGCTCTGTAAATATATTTACCTTTGTTTGTATGCAGTGTGTGTGTGTGTGTGTGTGTGTGTGTGTGTGTGTGTGTGTGTGTGTGTGTGTGTGTGTGTGTGTGTGTGTGTGTGTGTGTGTGTGTGTGTGTGTGTGTGTGTGTGTGTGTGTGTGTGTGTGTGTGTGTGTGTGTGTCAGTATGTTTATTGACTTATTTTCTGCAGCAGAATCAATCGCAGCAGAGATTGGGCTGCAGATTAATTTTATGCAAATCTATGCTAATGACTATGACACAGAACACTACCGCATCAGTTCTATGCAAATCATGTTTGCTAAACAGGCAACTTGGCAGGAGACCCCATTTCCCAACAACCCCCTCTCTCGCCCTTGTTCCACAATACTCCATTCTCTTCCCATTCTCACTCCCTTTCTCTCCCCTCCTCCCTTCACAGTTCCCTTAGTCCCCCACTCTCTCCTCCATTTCCGTACACCCCCTACTTCCCTTCCCCCTCCAACCAAACCCTCTATACTTTCTTCTTTCCTCTTTTCATACATTTTCCCTCCTTTTCCCCTTTTCTTCCCAATTCCTCTCTCCACCCCCTCTTCCCCCCGGCTCGCCTCTCTATCCCTACCCCCTCTCTCTCATTTCCATCTCTCCACACTCTCCCCCCTCAACCACACCTTCTCCCTAACCATTCTTTCTAATCCTACCTCATCTTCCCTTCTTTCCCCCCTCTTCCTCTCCTCTCCCTTTACCTCCTCTCATCATGAACACAGATTCGACCCTCTCATTCTCTACCGTACCCCCTTTCAACCGTTCTCTCCCTTTCTCCCTGACCTTCCTGCTTAAATCTACCCTCTCAAATGATCCTCTCCCCCTCCCCTCTCCTGCTCCTCTCCTCCTCTCTGTAAGTGGAGTAATGGAGCTTAAGGAAAACATTGTCAAAGTGCCTGGAAAGCAGAAATAGGGAATCAGGCAGCTAAATAACCACACACACACACCCTCACATTTGGTTTTCTAATAGCAGGTTAACAGATGAGAGGAGAGATGGTGACAGGAAAGAAGAGATGAATAATCTGTTTAGTGCCTGACACAATGGCAGCCAAGGTTGTGTGTGTGTAGAGGTAGAGACACTTTCTGGAGGAATTCTGAAGGAGTCACATCTGCTGTATTCTTGTGGTGGTATGGAGGAGCAAGGAAGGTACTGGATAGGACAGAAATGGGTTGGGAGGAGGAAGGGAGAGGGTTTTCACTCTTCTCTTCTCCGTGCTCTAATCGTCTTTTCCAGAAGAGACTGGATCGTCACATGTAGCACTCACCTTCAAAGGAGCGGGGAGATATGTGTGTGAGAGAAAGAAGGAGTCCATGACAGACAGCAAAGAAAGCCCTTTCAGTATCTCTAATAGCAGCCTTTGCTGAGCCTTTCCCACTGTGGCCCATGCGGGAATCAAACCCACAACCCTGGTGCTGCTAGCACATTGGTCTAACTCACACGGCTATTATACACAGAGTAGTCAAGGGCTATTTACATAGTAGGGTTTGAAGTTTATATATAAGTTATTTTCGTTCTGTTTTTAACCTGTAAAATCAACATAGTTTTGGCTCATTAATTGACTTACATGTTTGATTGGTCAGACACCAGATTTGGGTTGTTAGCAATTGAGGTTTCAGAGTATTTCCTGGACCCACAGCTCAAATTCTATAAATCTGATTAAAACGAGACTATAGCGTTCATAAAGTGACCAAAATGTCACATTGACAAGGTTTGACGGTGCAGCAGTATTTATTAAATGTATCATTTATCGCTCTCCCGTGCCTATTTCTGTCCAGTAACCCCTTAGACACACCGGTGCGTCAATCTAAATGACATAACATCAAAATACCATCAAAATCTGTTAATTTAAACTAGAGATATCTGCATCTCCAACCACAGCATCCGTTAGTGTTGCACTTCCGCATCTGCGGTGAAAACTGGCAGAGCTAATTGGTGTTTGTCAGACCGTGAAGTATCCCGAAAATGGGCCTTCTCACGTAAACGTCCGTAGTGCGCGAACCATTTGACCTACAAACTACTTGGGGTGACTTGCACGAACATGTTGGTGTTCTCAATTTTGCTTTTTAACCACCACAAATGTCAGGAGACTTGTCTGAAGTTTGTACTGTTGATGTGCCAACTTCTGTTTGGAGTGTCCGAACAATTTGGGTTACAAACTAAGGGGAGGCAAGATTCTCATGAACATGATGGTGTACTCCGTTTTTCTCTATGACCCCCAAAAGTGTCAAGGGCCTTGTCTGAAGGTAACCGGTTTTAAAAAACAAATGGAAGTATGAAGGTAGTTTTGTGCCTACCCCCAAAAAAGGAGTTAAATATGTTTTAAAAAAGATATAGGAAACAGTCAAAAGTTTGGACACACCCACTCATTCAAGGGTTTTTCTTTATTTTTACTATTTTCCACATTGTAGAATAATAGTGAAGACATCAAAACTATGAAATAACACATATGGAATCATGGACCAAAAAAAGTGTTAATGTAACGGCCGTTGGTGGGAGAACAAGGTGAGGACCAAGGTGCAGCGTGGTAAGTTTCCATCCTTTTAATAAACTGAACTAAACACTAAATACAAAGTAACAAAAGAGAACAACTGAAACAGCTCGGTCAGGTGCAAAACAAACTAAACAGAAAATAACTACCCACAAAACCCATGTGGGCAAGAGCCACCTAAGTATGGTTCTCAATCAGAGACAAAGACAGACAGCTGTCCCTGATTGAGAACCATACCCGGCCAAAAACAAAAACATAGAAAAAAGAACATAGAAAGCCCACCCTAGTCACACCCTGGCCTAACCAAAATAGAGAATAAAAAGCCTCTCTATGGCCAGGGCGTGACAGTTAAACAAATCAAAATATATTTTATATTTGAGATTCTTCAAAGTAGACACCCTTTGCCTTGATGACAACTTTGCACACTCTTGGCCACCATATAGCTATATAGTTAGACCACCATATAGCTAATTAGATAGCTAAATGGTGGTATTCAAACTGAGGTTAATCAATAAATATCAACATATATTTTGATTAGCTAGGTAGCTAATGTTTGCTTGCTTGTCCAAAGTCCAGTATCTAGTCTCTGTTGCGAACTAAGAACAGTCAGTGGAAAGCTAGTTAGCTATCGAACAGGCAAAGAAAGGTAGCAAGCTATATTTGGTTATAGAAGGTGTTTACACAAATTACCTCAGCCATTAGGTAGCTAGCCAACTAGCTAGCTATCTGGAGCCAGACAACAACAGTTGACCTAGGCACAGAAGCTAGCTAACGTTAGCTTGCTCACATCAAAATGCTAGTCCTACATTTTTCCACAAAACATAGCTAGTCAGCTAGCTACATAAGTTCAAAACTAACACCAAGCTTTGGGCAAATGTTCATGCTTCTACCTTACAATGCATGCAATGGGCTTTTGCAACACTAGTTTCTAGCTTCTCCATAGTCCAAGCTATGGTAAGCGCTAGCCACATTTCAATATCAGACAGGACACAACTCAAACTGTAGCTGAGAAATAAAAATGCTTGCTACACATAGCTAGCTATGTTAAACCCCCAATGCACATACAAACAGCACCTCAGTTGTGCACTACAGTGTACAAATGCATGCTTTCTAGCTTCTGAAAAACTCAGCAGTTTTGAACAACCAGAATAAATTCCAGTACACTCCTTCTCCTGTCTTCGTGACATTTTAATCCAAATGTGTGCTGATCACCAGTGCCAAACTAACAACTCTGCCATCTTGATTGTATTTACAGCTCTGAACTGGATGCTGGACATGCCCATATGTTGGATATTTGTCAACAACTCTGGCGTGCACGGCCATTCATACAGCCTAATGATATATATCAGTGAAGGCTGCTGAGGGGAGGACGGCTCATAATAGAGGCTGGGATGGCGTGAATGGAATGGTATCAAACACATTTGACTTTTTCCACATTTTGGTACGTTACAACCTTATTCTAAAATCCATTCAATAATTGTTTTCCCTAATCAATCAACACACAATAACCCATAATGACAAAGCAAAAACAGGTTTCTTCCTGTTTCTATTGATCATCCTTGAGCTGTTTCTACAACTTGATTTGAGTCCACCTGTGGTAAATTCAATTGATTGGACATGATTTGGAAAGGCACACACCTGTCTATATAAGGTCCTACAGTTGACAGTGTATGTCAGAGCAAAAACCATGTGGTCAATGGAATTGTCTGTAGAGCTAAGACAGGATTGTATCAACGCACTGATCTGGGGAAGGGTACTAAAACACCTCTGCAGCATTGAAGATCCCCAAGAACACAGTCTTCCATCATTCTTAAATGGAAGAAGACTCTTCCTAGAGCTGGTCGCCCAGCCAAACTGAGCAATCGAGGGAGAAGGGCCTTAGTCAGAGAGGTGACCAAGAACCCATGGTCACTCTGACAGAGCTCCAGAGTTCATCTGTGGAGATGGGAGAACCTTCCAGAAGGACAACCATCTCTGCAGCACTCCACCATTCAGGCCTTTATGGTAGAGTGAACAGACGGAAGCCACTCCTCAGTAAAAGGCACATGATAGCCCGCTTGGAGTTTATGAAAAGACACCTAAATGACTGCAATCACTGCCAAAGGTGCTTTAACAAAGTACTGAGTAAAGGATCTGAATACTTGTGATATATCAGTTTTTAATTTTAAAACATTTGCAAAATTTTCAAAAAAACATTTTTTTTTGTCATTATGGGGTATTGTGTGTAGATTGATGTAAAAAAAATGATTTAATACATTTTTGAATAAGGCAGTAACCTTACAATATATATATATATATATATATATATAATTTTAAGAGCAGGACACTGTAAAGTGCATTATTCCTCTGAAATAGATTTTTCAGCGTCAGACCAATGCCTACTTCTCACTTAAGTTTTTTGTCATTAATAGGTGTAGGCGTAAGATTCCACAGAAATTTCAAGTGGGGAGAGTGTGATAAGATAAGGGTGGACATGGAGGGGCTCGATTCTTGGCTCGACGCGTATAACATGACCTAATATGAATTGGAATGTAAAGATAAAGATGTTTTATTGTCATATAGGCTATCACTAGAATCATAACTTCCCTGACAGAATTATACACTGAGCATGCTAAACATTAAGAACACCTGCTCTTTCAATGATATAGACTGACCAGGTGAATGGTAGTAGGGGACAGGCACACTGGTTTGTGTCAAGAACTGCAACGCTGCTGGGTTTTTCACACTCAACAGTTTACCATGTGTATCAAGAATGGTCCACCACCCAAATGACATCCAGCCAACTTGACACAACTGTGGGAAGCATTGGAGTCAACATGGGCCAGCATCAGATAGAAAGAGGAGAGAGACGAAAGAAAGGAAGAGAGGGGAGGATGAGCCCTCAATTGTTTTGTACATTTTTGTTGGTGTGTATTTCCTGTGTCATTTGTTGTGTAATTGTAAGTTGCATGGTTGTCTTTCAAAAGAGACCTTGGTCTCAATGGGACTCCCAATAAGTAAATGTTACCCATAGATCATTACCATTTGTAACTCTGTTGCATGGTTGCTCTGGCAGCATCTATAAGCTAGAGCGGGTTGGAATGGACTGTTAAATGGACTCTTCACCCTCCTACACACATGATCTGAGGGCCGGCGACAAAACACATTTACTTTCTCAAGTGGCCTCGAGCACTGCACTGGAAAAGGACACATACACACACCATGTGAAACACCTTCAAAGGACCGTGTCAGTCAAATGTTTCCATTTTATTTGGAGGTTGGGTTGCAGCCAGCAAACAATAGAAACATCAAAAAGGCTGAAACTCAATGGCCAATCAGACTGGAGTGTGAGGAATATCACTACCTGCTTGCTAATCAAAATGAGCTGAATGACCTTTTCCACATCATTTACAGCTGTCACTCAACCCGGATACACAAACAGAGACATGCATCCTCCCTTACATGGTTGCTATGATACTGTTGATGAATGCATCCTGTGTTTGAGTTTTTGTGTACAAAACCGACAGCAACTGAAAGCAGAAGACAGTGTCTTGTGTGTGTTCGTATCTGAGAGAGACAATCCTCTCAGGCCTTCTCCAGATCCTTCTTTCTTTATCCGATCTCTCTCTCTCTCTCTCTCTCTGGCTGATCCAGACCTAGCAGCTAGTAACAGAGGTTAATCTCAGACAGACCCAGCAGTTAAAGACAAATACCCACACACCCAGACACACACACACACACACACACACACACACACACACACACACACACACACACACACACACACACACACACACACACACACACACACACACACACACACACACACACACACACACACACACACACACACAGAGAGAGAGAGAGCCTGGCAGGTAAACCTTGAAAGACGGCTGGCTGTGGTGCTCCGTACAGACGAGGGGATCCAGAGGCTGGCAGACAGTCAACCC
>NC_088226.1:47397010-47402010 GCF_036934945.1 Oncorhynchus masou masou | reverse complement strand
TGACTTGACCATGATAATTGACCATCCAATGTAATACCTTGTAGTTCAGCTTCCTCAACTTGTTCAATGGTCACACCCTTTATTCACAACTCCAGTGGAGGTTTAGGTCTTCGAGAATGTTTTGAACCAACTGCAATGCTTTTAGTTTTAGATGTATTGAAGACCAGTTTATTATGAATCACCCATTCTGATACCGACTGTAGCTCCTTATTTAGAATCAAAAGCTCACTGGCTTTGGGTGCTGACATGTAAAGTGTGGAATCATCCACATGCATAGTCATTCTAGCTTCTTGTGAGACCAGTGGCAAATAATTTGTAAAAATAGATAAGACTAACGGCCCAATGCAACTGCCCTGAGGGACACCGCACTGTACATATCTGATGTTAGAGAAGCTTCCAATGAAGAACACTCTGATAAATAACTCTCCAAAAATGTGATGGCGGGTGATGTAAATAATAATAATTGATTGAATTTATATAGTGCTTTTCAACCAACTGAGGTACTCAAAAGGCTTTACATAGTAGTGGGAAACTCACCTCATCCACCACCAATGTGTAGCACCTACCTGGCTGATGCACGGTGACTGTTTCTGTGCCAGAACGTTCACCACACATCAGCTATTAGGTGGAGAGGTGAGGAATGATATATGCCAATTAGGAATGAAGGGGATGACTAGGTGGCCATGATGGAATGGGGCCAGGGTGGGAATTTAGCCATGCCCCCGGGGTGAACACCCTTATTCTTAATGTACAGTGCCTTGCGAAAGTATTCGGCCCCCTTGAACTTTGCGACCTTTTGCCACATTTCAGGCTTCAAACATAAAGATATAAAACTGTATTTGTTTTGTGAAGAATCAACAACAAGTGGGACACAATCATGAAGTGGAACGACATTTATTGGATATTTCAAACTTTTTTAACAAATCAAAAACTGAAAAATTGGGCGTGCAAAATTATTCAACCCCTTTACTTTCAGTGCAGCAAACTCTCTCCAGAAGTTCAGTGATGATCTCTGAATGATCCAATGTTGACCTAAATGACTAATGATGATAAATACAATCCACCTGTGTGTAATCAAGTCTCTGTATAAATGCACCTGCACTGTGATAGTCTCAGAGGTCCGTTAAAAGCGCAGAGAGCATCATGAAGAACAAGGAACACACCAGGCAGGTCCGAGATACTGTTGTTTAAAGCCGGATTTGGATACAAAAAGATTTCCCAAGCTTTAAACATCCCAAGGAGCACTGTGCAAGCGATAATATTGAAATGGAAGGAGTATCAGACCACTGCAAATCTACCAAGACCTGGCCGTCCCTCTAAACTTTCAGCTCATACAAGGAGAAGACTGATCAGAGATGCAGCCAAGAGGCCCATGATCACTCTGGATGAACTGCAGAGATCTACAGCTGAGGTGGGAGACTCTGTCCATAGGACAACAATCAGTCGTATATTGCACAAATCTGGCCTTTATGGAAGAGTGGCAAGAAGAAAGCTATTTCTTAAAGATATCCATAAAAAGTGTTGTTTAAAGTTTGCCACAAGCCACCTGGGAGACACACCAAACATGTGGAAGAAGGTGCTCTGGTCAGATGAAACCAAAATTGAACTTTTTGGCAACAATGCAAAACGTTATGTTTGGCGTAAAAGCAACACAGCTCATCACCCTGAACACACCATCTCCACTGTCAAACATGGTGGTGGCAGCATCTTGGTTTGGGCCTGCTTTTCTTCAGCAGGGACAGGGAAGATGGTTAAAATTGATGGGAAGATGGATGGAGCCAAATACAGGACCATTCTGGAAGAAAACCTGGGACTCCAACCTCACTGAGCTCGAGCTGTTTTGCAAGGAGGAATGGGAAAAAATTTGAGTCTCTCGATGTGCAAAACTGATAGAGACATACCCCAAGCGACTTACAGCTGTAATCGCAGCAAAAGGTGGCGCTACAATGTATTAACTTAAGGGGGCTGAATAATTTTGCACGCCCAATTTTTCAGTTTTTGATTTGTACAAAAAGGTTGAAATAACCAATAAATGTCGTTCCACTTCATGATTCTTCACAAAAAAATACAGTTTTATATCTTTATGTTTGACGCATGAAATGTGGCAAAAGGTCGCAAAGTTCAAGGGGGCCGAATACTTTCGCAAGGCACTGTAAGTGTCATGGGATTTGTAATGACCACAGAGAGTCAGGACACCCATTTAATGTCTGATACAAAAGACGGCCCCCTTACGCAGGGCAATGTCCCATTCACTGCTCTGGGGAATTGTGATCTACATAGAGCATCCATCACCACTTCCAGCAGCATCTGGTCTCCCATCCAGGACCAACCCTACTTAGCTTCAGAGGTAAGCCAGCAGTGGGATGAAGGGTGGTACAGGTATAGTAAGCCATAGTTATTGTTTTCAATAACAATTTATGATCAACAACACCAAAGGTTGCACTGAAATCTAACAATACAACTTATCCATTTTCTTTTAACCAATCATCATCATCTAAGTGAGTTTTAGAGATTACAAATATATTAATAAATATACATTATGTTATATATATATATATATATATATATATATATATATATATATATATATAACATAATGTATATTGTTATCCGATGTTAGCAGGTTATTGATTTCATGAACCTTATTTCTAAGGCTTCATATATTAATATGGGATATTCTTAGCCCTTTCCTTGGTAGCTAATCAGAGATAGACATAATGTGGAGAAAAAATAAATACAGTTGAAGTCGGAGGTTTACATACACTTTAACCAAATACATTTTGTCACGACTTCCGCCGAGGTTGGCTCTCCTGCCTGTTCGGGCAGTGCTTGGCGGTCGTCGTCACCGTCCTACTAGCCACTACCAATCCCTTTTCGTGTGTCTGTTGGTTTTGTCTGATTGGTTTCACCTGTGTGTAGTTTAGTTAATTAGTGTCTGTATATGTAGTAGGTTGTCCCGCCCTTGTTTTGTGGGGGATTGTTATTTGTATTCATGTCAGTTGGTGTAGTACTTGTGTTTTTATTCTCCGGTCTGTCTTTGATCCTGTGTTGGATTGTTCACCCTGTGTGTGTTGGGTTGACCGTGTTTTTTGTTCACCGGAGAATAAACTGTCGTATCACTATCTGCTCTCTGCGCCTGATTCCACCCACCTTGATAAGACGTGACACATTTAAACTCACAACAAAAGTAGAGAGAATGATTTATTTCAGCTTTAATTTCTTTCATCGCATTCCCAGTGGGTCAGAGGTTTGCATACACTCAATTAGTATTTGGTAGCATTGCCTTTTAATTGTTTAACTTAGGTCAAACGTTTCAGGTAGCCTTTCTCAAGCTTCCCAAAATAAGTAGGGTGAATTTTGGCCCATTCCTCCTGACAGAGCTGGTGTAACTAAGTCAGGTTTGTAGGCCTCCTTGCTCGCACGCGCTTTTTCAGTTCTGCCCACATATTTTCTA
Source organism: Oncorhynchus masou masou (assembly GCF_036934945.1). Lineage (NCBI taxonomy): Eukaryota > Metazoa > Chordata > Actinopteri > Salmoniformes > Salmonidae > Oncorhynchus > Oncorhynchus masou. The sequence goes on along the minus strand of NC_088226.1, from coordinate 47,398,556 downwards.
TAGGATTGAGGTCCGGGCTTTGTGATGGCCACGCCAATACCTTGGCTTTGTTGTCCTTTAGCCATTTTGCCACATCTTTGGAAGTATGCTTTGGGGTCATTGTCCATTTGGAAGACCCATTTGCGACCAAGCTTTAACTTCCTGACTGATGTCTTGAGATGTTGCTTCAATATATTCCACATAATTTTTCTTTCCTCATGATGCCATCTACTTTGTGAAGTGCACCAGCCCCTCCTGTGGCAAAGCACCCCCACAACATGATGCTGCCACGCCTGTACTTCACGGTTGGGATGGTGTTCTTCGGCTTGCAAGCATCCCCCTTTTTCCTCCAAACATAACGATGGTCATTATGGCCAAACAGTTCTATTTTTGTTTCATCAGACCAGAGGACATTTCTCCAAAAAGTATGATCTTTGTCCCTATGTACAGTTGCAAACTGTAGTCTGGCTTTTTTATGGCGGTTTTGGAGCAGTGGCTTCTTCCTTGCTGAGCAGCCTTTCAGGTTGTGTCGATATTGGACTTGTTTTACTGTGGATATAGATACTTTTGAACCTGTTTCCCCCAGCATCTTCACAAGGTCCTTTGCTGTTATTCTTGAATTGATTTGTACTTTTCGCACCAAAGTAAATTGACTCTAGAAGACAGAACGTGTCTTCTTCCTGAGCGGTATGACGGCTGCGTGGTCCCATGGTGTTTATACTTGCGTACTATTGTTTTTACAGATGAACTTGGTACCTTCAGGCATTTGGAAATTGCTTCCAAGGATGAACCAGACTTGTGGAGGTCTACAATCTTTTTTTCTGATGCCTCGGCTGATTTCTTTAGATTTTCCCATGATGCCAAGCAAAGAGGCACTGAGTTACACCTCCAATTGACAGAAATTATGTCAATTAGCCTATCAAAAGCTTCTAAAGCCATGATATCATTTTCTGGAATTTTCCAAGCTGTTTAAGCTGTTTGAAGGCACAGTCAACTTAATGTATGTAAACTTTTGACCCACTGGAATTGTGTTACAGTGAATTATAAGTGAAATAATCTGTCTGTTAACAATTGTTTGGAAATGACTTGTGTCATGCACAAAGTAGATGTCCTAACCAACTTTCTAAAACTATTCGTTGTTAACAAGAAATTTGTGGAGTGGTTGAAAAACAAGTGTTAATGACTCCAACCTAAGTGTATGTAAAATTAAGACTGTACCTAAAGTATATGTGTGTGTATGTGTGTGATGTTGCTACTGACCCTGCGGCTCTCCCATTCCTCCCAGGCTTTTGGGAGGGAGGGTGGACAATGAGCCTCTCGTAGGAGATGTCAGCAATGTTCCCACGCTCTCTGGCAGCTTTCATAGCTGGGATAAGTTCTTTCCACCTCTGGCGCCCAGTTTCAGATGTTGGTTCCTCCCAAGGTCTTGGCTCCCTCCAGAACAGATCTCCAGATCTTCCTTAAACCTCAGGAACTTGACCACTATCGGCCTGGGTCTGTCATCTGGGCTGGTTGCATGTGGGTGGGGCCACAAAAAATCTTAACTCATCATGAGGGGCTGCGTACC
>NC_088226.1:47389510-47392010 GCF_036934945.1 Oncorhynchus masou masou | reverse complement strand
CTTGTTTTTCTTTTTTTTTTTGTGAGTGCCGAGGAAGGCATATCGACGTTCCATTTCTACTGACCAGCCTGACAGACAGATTAAAGAGTATTAAAATGGAGAACAGGTTAGTCTCTCTGGGCTTGTCAGTCTGGTCTCCTGCCTGGTCTCCTTTCTGGTCTCCTTTCTGGTCTCCTGTCTGGTCTCCTTTCTGGTCTCCTTCCTGGTCTCCTGTCTGGTGTCATGTCTGGTGTCATGTCTGGTCGGTCTGGTCTCCTGTCTGGTCTCCTGTCTGATCTCCTGTCTGGTCTCCTGTCTGGTCTCCTGTCTGGTCTCCTGTCTGATCTCATGTCTGGTCTCCTTTCTGGTCTCCTGTCTGGTCTCCTGTCTGGTGTCATGTCTGGTGTCATGTCTGGTGTCATGTCTGGTCGGTCTGGTCACCTGTCTGATCTCCTGTCTGGTCTCCTGTCTGGTTGGTCTGCTCTCCTGTCTGGTCTCTTGTCTGGTCTCCTGTCTGGTTGGTCTGGTCTCCTGTCTGGTCTCCTGTCTGATCTCCTGTCTGGTGTCATGTCTGGTCGGTCTGGTCACCTGTCTGATCCCCTGTCTGGTCTCCTGTCTGGTTGGTCTGGTCTTCTGTCTGATCTCCTGTCTGGTCTCCTTTCTGGTCTCCTGTCTGGTCTCTTGTCTTGTCTCCTGTCTGGTTGGTCTGATCTCCTGTCCGGTCTTCTGTCTGGTTGGTTTGTCTCCTGTCTGGTCGGTCTGGTCTCCTATCTGGTCTCCTGTCTGGTCTCCTGTCTGGTTGGTCTGGTCCCCTGTCTGGTCGGTCTGGTCTCCTGTTTGATCTCCTGTCTGGTCTCCTGTCTGGTCCCCTGTCTGGTTGGTCTGGTCTCCTGTCTGGTCTCTTGTCTGGTCTCCTGTCTGGTCGGTCTGGTCTCCTATCTGGTCTCCTCTCTGGTCTCCTGTCTGGTTGGTCGGGTCTCCTGTCTGGTCTCCTCTCTGGTCTCCTCTCTGGTTGGTCGGGTCTCCTGTCTGGTCTCTTGTCTGGTCCCCTGTCTGGTTGGTCTGGTCTCCTGTCTGATCTTCTGTCTGGTCTCCTTTCTGTTCTCCTGTCTGGTCTCCTGTCTGATTGGTCTGATCTCCTGTCTGGTCTTCTGTCTGGTCGGTTTGTCTCCTATCTGGTCTTCTATCTGGTCGGTCTGGTCTCCTGTCTGGTCTCCTGGCTGATTTCCTGTCTGGTCGGTCTGGTCTCCTGTCTGGTCGGTCTGGTCTCCTATCTGGTCTCCTGTCTGGTCTCCTGTCTGGTTGGTCTGGTCTCCTGTCTGGTCTCTTGTATGGTCTCCTGTCTGGTTGGTCTGGTCTCCTGTCTGGTCGGTCTGGTCTAGGTCTGGTCTCCTGTCTGGTCGGTCCCTACTGGTCTCTGTCTGGTCTCCTGTCTGGTCTCCTGTCTGGTCTCCTGTCTGGTTGGTCTGGTCTCCTGTCTGGTCTCCTGTCTGGTTGGTCTGGTCTCCTGTCTGGTCTCCTCTCTGGTTTCCTGTCTGGTCGGTCTGGTCTCCTATCTGGTCTCCTGTCTGGTCTCCTCTCTGGTCTCTGTCTGGTTGGTCTGGTCTCCTGTCTGGTCTCCTGTCTGGTTGGTCTGGTCTCCTGTCTGGTCTCCTGTCTGGTCTCCTGTCTGGTTGGTCTGGTCTCCTGTCTGGTCTCCTGTCTGGTAGGTCTGGTCTCCTGTCTGGTCTCCTGTCTGGTAGGTCTGGTCTACTGTCTGGTCTCCTGTCTGGTAGGTCTGGTCTCCTGTCTGGTCTCCTGTCTGATTTCCTGTCTGGTTGGTCTGGTCTCCTGTCTGGTCAGTCTGGTCTCCTATCTGGTCTCCTGTCTGTTCTCCTGTCTGGTTGGTCTGGTCTCCTGTCTGGTCAGCTTTGTCTCCTATCTGGTCTACTGTCTGGTCTCCTGTCTGGTAGGTCTGGTTTCCTGTCTGGTCTCCTCTCTGGTTTCCTGTCTGGTCTGTCTGGTTTCCTGTCTGGTCTCCTGTCTGGTAGGTCTAGTCTCCTGTCTGGTCTCCTGTCTGGTCTCCTGTCTGGTCTTTTTAGGTTTGGTATTTCCTCTCTCTGATCTCCTCATTTCACTGTGGCTTCTGGCAGGACAGAGGTTACCTCACCCTCTCTGAGACCCGAAGTACTGTCGTCCCCAACCATACAGAGCCATGTTGTTAGTAGGCTAGCAGTTATGACACTGCTTTGGGTTAGTACCCTGGGAAGGCAGTATCTCTAGTTACATTTGCAATGTGGGACACACCAAAAATGTCCAACAAATCTCTGTTCCCTTCCAACAGCAGGTTGACTGCCGACTCATCCTGAATTGAATTCCACTGCTCTATCGATCGCTCCATAAATCAGTCTGAACCTGCTATCCTAGAAGTCATTTGTGCTGACATCAAAATGACCCGATTCATGATTTGTGTAGGCCAGCTCTGGCCCAACCCATTGGTTTCTGGGACCTATCGGAACGGTTTAAATGTGTTCGCATTTGT
>NC_088226.1:47382010-47384510 GCF_036934945.1 Oncorhynchus masou masou | reverse complement strand
GTGTGTGTGTGTGTGTGTGTGTGTGTGTGTGTGTGTGTGTGTGTGTGTGTGTGTGTGTGTGTGTGTGTGTGTGTGTGTGTGTGTGTGTGTGTGTGTGTGTGTGTGTGAGAGAGAAAACAACAGTAACGAGACATTGCGCTCAGCAGAAACAGCTCAGGGCTATTCAGTGAATATTGTGTTCTTTCTGTTATTTGTCATATTCAGAGCCCTAACAAAGCCAGTTATGGGATTACTGGAATGTGTAGTTACTATGTAGTGCTTTTGTTTTTTATTGTATATTAATGTCACGTATTTGAGTGTATTACCGTAGTAGAGCGTTCACCAGTGAGAGTATCAGAGGGGGACATCTTCCTGGGTCCCAAATGGCACTCTGTTCCCTAAACAGTGCACTATGTAGGGAATAGGGTTGCAAGCTCTGGCTTGCGGTTACACTTCAGTGAGCTTTTAGCTAAGAACTCCCATCTCCTATACCCTTCCATCATGCCTACCACTCTTGATGCCCCCCCCCCCTCCCCTCCTCCTTCCCTCGCCACCATGATATCCATACAATAGAACTACACATACACCTATTGTTGTTATATGCACTGCTGGTAAAATGGCAGGATGGTGGATGATTTTAAAAGTTAATTGGGGGCCAAGCTGAGACAAACCAGTAGTACTTAGCCCCTCTGTATTCATTTGCAAGCTGAGTGCACCGGTTTTACATGTAGAATCGTGTGAATATTGACGGCGGTCAGATGTCTACAGAGGGTGGTACCTAAAACCCAGCACGGTGAACGATCGGCGGAACGAATGCTAGAGCCACATTCTCTGCGACGTGTGCGAGCCTTAAAACCTGTCCCTCTAGTTCCAACCCTCCCCTTCTCTTCCGTCTGCCTGCTGCCCCCCTCCCCCCTCTCTCTCCTCTCTGTCTGTGGTTCCCTGACAGTGTTGTTAATGAGTGTTCTCTGAGGTTCTAGAATGGTGATGTACTCTAACTCTCTGTCTAACCCTGTCAAGATAAGAGGAGACATCTCTACTCTCTTTCTCTAATTAGTCTCCTCTCTCCATCCCTCTGCCTCTCTCTCTCTCTCTCTCTCTCTCTCTCTCTCTCTCTCTCTCGCTCTGATCCCTCTACCTCTCGCCATCTTTCTGCCTACCCCTACCTCTCCATCTCTCTACCTCCCTCTACCTCTCTCCATCTCTCTACCTCCCTCTCTCTCTCTCTCTCTCTCTCTCTCTGATCCCTCTACCTCTCTCCATGCCGCTCTCTCTCTCTCCATCCTTCTACCTCCCTCTACCCCCCTCTCTCTCTCTCTCTCTGCCTCTCTATGCCTCCCTCTGCCTCTCTCTGCCTCTCTCTGCCTCCCTCTGCCTCTCTCTGCCTCACTCCTAAAGGGTAGAAGCCCATTTATAATCACCAAATGAAGACGGGCCCTGTGTCAGAAAGGATATGTTAGTCAAGGGTAATGGTAATGCTGAAGTTTCACACATTAGTACCACACACACACACACACACACACACACACACACACACACACACACACACACACACACACACACACACACACACACACACACACACACACATTTTAGATGTGTCAGTGGCTAATGGAGGACGGGTAGAGCAGACGCTGACACAGGGACTATAATGTGTCATCTGACAGGCTCTTTTTCTTACTGCTCTCTGTCTCTTCCTTCACTCTCTATGTCTGTCTCTACCTTTCTCCCTCCACCTTCTCTCTCTTCCTACTTTCTCTCTCTCTGCCAGGTCTTTTTCCTCTAGAGAAATTATATGGACACCAGGTGTGGTGAGGTAAGACAGTCGTCCATGTGTCTGTATGGCTCTGTGTGTGTGTGTCTGTGAACATTTTTGCAGCTGTGTCTTATTCATGACAATATTTGCAAGTGGAGTTCATTCAATCACCAAGATTGAGACTACTACCGTGTAACAGAACTGTTTAAATATGGATGAGGACAACATCACCATGAGAAACAGTGTTGGATTATTCATAATAAAAGAGACAATAAAACTGTGGCAGCATATCTCCTCTACTCTCCTTTCCTTACCTCTCCTTTCATTTCCTTTCCTTTCCTCTCCTTTCATTTCCTCTCCTCTCCTCTGCTCTCCTTTCCTTTCCTCTGCACTCCTCTCCTCTCCTCTCCTCTGCTCTCCTCTCTTTTCATTTCCTTTCCTCTCCTTTCATTTCCTATCCTCTCCTCTGCTCTCCTTTCCTTTCCTCTGCACTCCTCTCCTCTCCTCTGCTCTCCTCTCTTTTCATTTCCTTTCCTCTGCTCTCCACTCCTCTGCTCTCCTTTCATTTCCTTTCCTATCCTTTCATTTCCTTTCCTTTGCTCTCCTCTCCTTTCATTTCCTTTCCTCTGCTCTCCTCTCCTTTCCTCTGCTCTCCTCTCCTTTCCTTTCCTCTGCTCTCCTCTCCATTCCTCTGCTCTGCTCTCCTCTCCACCAGGATCTATTGTATCTGTCTCTGGATCTATCCAGAGCAATGTGAGTATAGTG
>NC_088226.1:47214510-47379510 GCF_036934945.1 Oncorhynchus masou masou | reverse complement strand
TAAGGAGAGAGAGATAAGGAGAGAGGGAGAGAGATAAAGCAGAAGAGCTATGCATAGATAGAGAGAGTAGAGTTATGGAGAGAGAGAGAGAGAGAGAGAGAGAGAGAGAGAGAGAGAGAGAGAGAGAGAGAAGGAGAGAGATATGGAGAGAGAGATAAGGAGAGAGAGAGAAGGAGAGAAAGAGAGAGAGAGAAGGAGAGAGATAGATAATGAGAGAGAGAGAGAGAGAGAGAGAGAGAGAGAAGAAGAGAGGCAGAGAGGGAGAGAGATAAACAGAAGAGCTATGCATAGATAGAGAGAGTATAGTTATGGAGGAAGAACACAGGGATAGGTGTGGAGAGATATTTGCTGATGTTTGCTGTGTGCTGATGATCTGGTGCTTCTGTCACCAACCAAGGAGGGCCTCCAGCAGCACCTAGATATTCTGCACAGATTCTGTCAGACCTGGGCCCTGACAGTAAATCTCAGTAAGACCAAAATAATGGTGTTCCAAAAAAGGTCCAGTCGCCAGGACCACAAATACAAATTCCATCTAGACACCCTTGCCCTCGAGCACGCAAAGAACTATACATACCTCGGCCTAAACATCAGCTCCACAGGTAACTTCCACAAATCTGTGAACGATCTGAGAGACAAGGCAAGAAGGGCATTCTATGCCATCAAAAGGAACATACAATTCAACATACCAATTAGGATCTGGCTAAAATACTCCAATCAGTTATTGAACCCATTGCCCTCTATGGTTGTGAGGTCTGGGGTCTGCTCACCAACCAAGAATTCACAAATTGGGACAAACACCAAATTGAGACTCTGCATGCAGAATTCTGCAAAAATATCCTCCGTGTGCAACGTAGAACACCAAATAATGCATGCAGATCAGAATTAGGCTGATACTCTGCTAATTATCGAAATCCAGAAAAGAGCTGTTAATGAATTCTACAACCACCTAAAAGGAAGTGATTCCCAAACCTTCCATAACAAAGCCATCACCTACAGAGAGATTAACCTGGAGAAGAGTCCCCTAAGCAAGCTGGTCCTGGGGCTCTGATCACAAACACAAACAGACCCCACAGAGACCCAGGAAAGCAACACAACTAGACCCAACCAAATTATGAGAAACAAAAAGATAATTACTTGACACATTGGAAAGAATTAACAAAAAAACTGAGCAAACTAGAATTCTATTTGGCCCTAACAGAGAGCACAAAGTGGCAGAATACCTGACCACTGTGATTGACCCAAACTTCAGGGAAGCTTTGACAATGTACAGACTCAGTGAGCATAGCCTTGCTATTGAGAAAAGCCGCCATAGGCAGACCTGGCTCTCAAGAGAAGACAGGCTATGTGCACACTGTCCACAAAATGAGGTGGAAACTGAGCTGCACTTCCTAACCTCCTGCCTAATGTATGGCCATATTAGAGACACATATTTCCATCAGATTACACAGATACACAAAGAATTTGAAAACAAACCCAATTTTGATCAACTCCAATATCTACTGGGTGAAATACCAGTGTGCCATCACTTGTATGTGACCTGTTGTCACAAGAAAAGGTCAACCAATGAAGAACAAACACCATTGTAAATACAACCCATGTTAATGCTTATATATTTTCCCTTTTGTACTTTAACCATTTGTACATCGTTACAACACTGTATATATACATGATTTGACATTTGTAATGTCTTTATTCTTTTGAAACTTCTGTGTGTAATATTAATTTTTATCGTTTATTTCACTTTTATATATTATCTTCCTCACTTGCTTTGGCAATGCTACAATGCTAACATATGTTTCCCATGCCAATAAAGCCCTTTGAAATGAATTGAATTGATATTCCGCTTGAGGTAGAGAGAGAAAGCGAGAGAGGGGGGGGGGGCCTAGTTCACTTAAGTGGAAAAAGTAGCCGACTGAAAATGTGTCTAAGAAAGAGAGAGAGAGATGTAGCTCTACATCTATGTAAAGTCTGGCCTGAATATACTACTAATGCATCATTTGTCCATCAGTCAACTGTGATTATCCCCCCCCACACACACACACACAGTTACCCAATACATCCCACTAAACTCAACATATTGGACACATTCAGATGATTCTTTCTAGGGTTGTTTTGACATTAATGTCTGTTTTTAAATCCTCCTCCATTCAACCTTCCTCCCTCCTCATAGTCCGTCTCTCTCTCTCTGTGTATCTCCCTCTTTCTCTCTCTCTCTCTCTCTCTCTCTCTCTCTCTCTCTGTGTATCTCTCTCTCTCTCTCTCTCTCTCTCTCTCTGTGTGTGTATCTCCCCTCTCTCTCTCTCTCTCTCTCTGTGTATCTCTCTCTCTCTCTCTCTCTCTCTCTCTCTCTCTCTCTCTCTCTCTCTCTCTGTGTGTATCTCCCCTCTCTCTCTCTCTGTGTGTATCTCCCTCTCTCTCTCTCTCCATTTCCTTTAATATTTTCTTGCGCAACTTGGTTTTTTATAGTTGATATTATTTCTAACTCCACCCTCCCCTCCGCTCCTTCTACTGAAATCAGGACAGCCCAGCAGAAAATGGGTTAACACGCACTCTGCTTTCTGATTGGCTGTCAGTCCGGCGGCCTGAGCCACCCAACAGAGAGAGGTAACTAGGCAACTTCAGCGGGAGCCGTACGGAGGAAAGGGGAGAGAAATAAAGAGTGAAAGAAGGGGGGCGAGAAGAACGGGAAATACGCGCTGAAATTCTGACAGTTTTTTTTTTACCGGGGAAGTGGAAGGATGTAGCCCGGGGTCAATCACTCTGTCCGGGATAGGAAACTGGATTACCGCAGTTTCTAAAACCTTGTTTGTGGATGTTGTCAATATCTGGGAATAACGGGGATGGTTGTTGGATCGTAAACTCGCAGCAGAATGGGGACTAACGGTAGCCTGCCTACTCAATCTCGGACCGGCAGTTAGAAGGTAAACCAGTGATGAAAAGGCATTTGGTCGACATGAACGCTTTAGTTTTACGCAGTCAAAGTAGGCCTATCGCTGCAGAATGTTACGACTAACAATAACTGTTCTGACTTGAGATTCAGGCAGTACATTGAGTTATGGGCTAGTCACGATGGTACATGAAAGGTGTTTGTGGATCGGATGTTTACCGGACAGACAGGCTGTAAAATCCAAATCACTGCTGCTGCATCGGGGTTTGATGGGTGGGAAAAGAAAGCATACAAGTAGTCGACAGGCTTTTTCAGTGTGTGGCAAGGACTTTCTCGATGTGAGCGTGCGCGCGGCAGAAAGGGAGAGGGAGAGAGCAGTAGGGGCACGCGGCAGAAAGGGAGAGGGAGAGAGCAGTAGGGGCGCCGGCAGAAAGGGAGAGGGAGAGAGCAGTAGGGGCGCCGGCAGAAAGGGAGAGGGAGAGAGCAGTAGGGGCGCGCGGCAGAAAGGGAGAGGGAGAGAGCAGTAGGGGCGCCGGCAGAAAGGGAGAGGGAGAGAGCAGTAGGGGCGCCGGCAGAAAGGGAGAGGGAGAGAGCAGTAGGGGCGCGCAGCAGAAAGGGAGAGGGAGAGAGCAGTAGGGGCGCAGGCAGAAAGGGAGAGGGAGAGAGCAGTAGGGGCGTGTGGCAGAAAGGGAGAGGGAGAGAGCAGTAGGGGCGGGCGGCAGAGAGGGAGAGGGAGAGAGCAGTAGAGGCGCGTGGCAGAGAGGGAGAGAGCAGTAGGGACGCGTGGCAGAAAGGGAGAGAGCTATAGGGGCGCGAGGGAGAGAGCAGTAGGGGCGTGCGGCAGAGAGGGAGAGAGCAGTAGGGACGTGTGGCAGAAAGGGAGAGGGAGAGAGCAGTAGGGGCGCGTAGCAGAAAGGGAGAGAGCAGTAGGGGCGCGCGGCAGAAAGGGAGAGGGAGAGAGCAGTAGGGGCGCGTAGCAGAAAGGGAGAGAGCAGTAGGGGCGCGCGGCAGAAAGGGAGAGGGAGAGAGCAGTAGGGGAGCACGGCAGAAAGGGAGAGGGAGAGAGCAGTAGGGGAGTACGGCAGAAAGGGAGAGGGAGAGAGCAGTAGGGACGTGCGGCAGAAAGGGAGAGGGAGAGAGCAGTAGGGGCGCGCAGCAGAAAGGGAGAGGGAGAGAGCAGTAGGGGAGCACGGCAGAAAGGGAGAGGGAGAGAGCAGTAGGGGCGCGCGGCAGAAAGGGAGAGAGCAGTAGGGGCGCGCGGCAGAAAGGGAGAGAGCAGTAGGGACGTGCGGCAGAAAGGGAGAGGGAGAGAGCAGTAGGGGCGCGTAGCAGAAAGGGAGAGAGCAGTAGGGGCGCGCGGCAGAAAGGGAGAGGGAGAGAGCAGTAGGGGAGCACGGCAGAAAGGGAGAGGGAGAGAGCAGTAGGGGCGCGCAGCAGAAAGGGAGAGGGAGAGAGCAGTAGGGGAGCACGGCAGAAAGGGAGAGGGAGAGAGCAGTAGGGGCGCGCGGCAGAAAGGGAGAGAGCAGTAGGGGCGCGCGGCAGAAAGGGAGAGAGCAGTAGGGACGTGCGGCAGAAAGGGAGAGGGAGAGAGCAGTAGGGGCGCGCGGCAGAAAGGGAGAGAGCAGTAGGGGCGCGCGGCAGAAAGGGAGAGGGAGAGAGCAGTAGGGGTTTGCTGCATTGACATCTTTCTGTGCGCGTGTGTGTCCGAGTGTATGTGTGCTCGTGTGCTCGCATACTCCTTGTTTTTCTTCAAATATGAAGATTTTTCCCCCACGATATTATCAGATTTCGCCGAATCGTCTAGAGTTCCATATTAAGACAGTCAGCACTACGTGGTCGGGTTACTGAGTGCTTGTGTTCTACCCGGTGTTCAATCGCTCCACGTTACCCACTGGGCACACACTGGTTGAATCTACTTTGTTTCCACGTCATTTCAATGAGATGACGTTGAACCAATGTAGAATAGAAGTTGAATTGACATATGTGCCTAGTGGGTGGGGAGCCCCTCTTCTCTCTCTCTCTCTCTCTCTCTCTCTCTCTCTCTCTCTCTCTCTCCCTCTGTCTCTCTCTCTCTCTGTCTCTCTCTCTCTGTCTCTCTCTCTCTCTCTTTCTCTCTCTCCCTCTCTCTCATTTTTCTCTGTAACTCTGGCTATTGAATAACCTCTATTCTGGATTCTGTCATGAGAAGAATGTGTTGAAGTGTAACTGGGGCTGTTTTGATATTGATCAGCTACTGGATGAGAAATGTAATGAATACTACTCTGTCAGGGGCTAGCGGAGAGAGAGGGGGAGAGGTTTGGATGGAGAGAGAGGGTAGGCGAGGGGGAGAGAAAGATAGGGGAGGAGGGAGGGAGAAAGAGGGAGAGAGGTTTGGATGGAGAGAGAGAGGGTAGGCTAGGGGGAGAGAAAGATAGGGGAGGAGGGAGGGAGAGAGAGAGGGAGAGAGGTTTGGATGGAGAGAGAGAGGGTAGGCTAGGGAGAGAGAAAGATAGGGGAGGAGGGAGGGAGAGAGAGGGAGAGAGGTTTGGATGGAGAGAGAGAGGGTAGGCTAGGGGGAGAGAAAGATAGGGGAGGAGAGAGGGAGAGAGGTTTGGATGGAGAGAGAGAGGGTAGACTAGGGAGAGAGAAAGATAGGGGTGGAGGGAGGGAGAGATGTTTGGATGGAGAGAGAGAGGGTAGGAGAGAGAAAGATAAGGGAGGAGGGAGGGAGAGAGGTTTGGATGGAGAGAAAGAGGGTAGGAGAGAGAAAGATAGGGGAGGAGGGAGGGAGGGAGAGAGGGAGAGAGGTTTGGATGGAGAGAGAGAGGGTAGGAGAGAGAAAGATAGGGGAGGAGGGAGGGAGAGAGGTTTGGATGGAGAGAGAGAGGGTAGGAGAGAGAAAGATAGGGGAGGAGGGAGGGAGAGAGGTTTGGATGGAGAGAGAGAGGGTAGGAGAGAGAAAGATAGGGGAGGAGGGAGGAGGGAGGGAGAGAGAGGGAGAGAGAGAGGGTAGGAGAGAAAGATAGGGGAGGAGGGAGGAGAGAGAGGGAGAGGGAGAGGGAGAGAGAGAGGGTAGGAGAGAGAAAGATAGGGGAGGAGGGAGGGAGGGAGAGGGAGAGGGAGGGAGAGGGAGAGGGAGGGAGAGGGAGGGAGAGGGAGAGGGAGAGGGAGAGAGGGAGAGGGAGAGGGAGGGAGAGGGAGAGGGAGAGGGAGAGAGGGAGAGGGAGAGGGAGGGAGAGGGAGAGGGAGAGGGAGAGGGAGAGAGGGAGAGGGAGAGGGAGGGAGAGGGAGGGAGAGGGAGAGGGAGAGGGAGAGAGGGAGAGGGAGAGGGAGAGCCTGTGAAAGGACACCCCAGTCTGTCTGTGCGAGGCTCCGCTGCAGCTGAAAGCCGCATTAATCACAGAGCGGCTCCACACACACACACACACACACACACACACACACACACACACACACACACACACACTAGAGCTATAGCTGTTCCTCAGTCTTGCTCTAGTGCTTCGCAGAATCTGGCCACTTACTCTTCACCCATGCAGACGAATAGCTGCATCTGTTCCTGTTCAGTCCACTGTGTGTGTGTGTGTGTGTGTGTGTGTGTGTGTTCACATGCATGCATGCTTGTGTGTTTGGAAGAATGAGAGGTGTGCAGTGCAGGACCGCACGTTGTGTCCACATCACAACTCCTCACTTGGTAAAGAGAACTAGAGGGTGATGGGATATGACAGGAGGCAGACCCAACGTTTCTCTGTCGCCACGGGGTTAGGCTGTGTGTGGGTGTGAGACAGGGGAATGTGGTGACTGATGAGTATGTAATCGGGGAACAGTTACAGCGGGTCTGTGGCTGTCTTTACCATGTTGGCAGGTCTGAGGAAAGGACCATAAGTGGGGAATATAGACCCTGTTTTGATTGTGGTTAAAACATTTGTTCAGGTTTTACACTTTTTCGTTGCTCTCTGTTTTTTTCTCTTCTACCCTCTAGCGTTCCATCGTGGAGGATTCAGCGCCAGCTAGCTATTAGTGAAGTGTTGTTTGTATGTGTGTGTGTTTGTCTGTGTGTGTGTGTGTGTGTGTCTGCATGTGTGCGTGTCTGCTGATGTTTCAGTCCTTCCACTTGTCTCCTCACCTCTCAGGGCCCACTTGGATCGGCCACATTGGGATTTGAACCAGCGACCCTCCAACTACTGGTCCGTCTTTCTCCTCTTTGTGTGTGTGTGCTTGTGCATGTGAGGCCTCTTACTACAGCCTTCATTGGCCCAGCAGGCAGCTTCAGGTCACCATAGAAACCCAGAGAGCATTGTCTAGAAAGCCTCAAAGAAAAAACGAATTTGGCTCACTCTCACTTTTTTCTCTCTCTCCCCTCCCCCTCCCCTCCATCTCTCTCTCTCCCTCCACCCCCCCCCCTCTCTCTCCCTCCATCTCCTGCTCTCTCCCACCCCCTCTCTCCCTCCATCTCCCCCTCTCTCTCCCTCCATGTCCCGCTCTCTCTCTCTCTGTCTATCTCTCCTTGTGATTAATTGTAATGTATTCAGAAGGCCTTCAGGGGACTTGTTTGTCTATAAAGGACATTCTGTCTGTATAGTTCTCTCATAGGGCTGAGTTCTGTACAGTTCTCCCATAGGGCTGAGTTCTGTACAGTTCTCCCATAGGGCTGAGTTCTGTACAGTTCTCCCATAGGGCTGAGTTCTGTACAGTTCTCCCATAGGGCTGAGTTCTGTATAGTTCACCCATAGGGCTGAGTTCTGTACAGTTCTCCCATAGAGCTGAGTTCTGTATAGTTCTCCCATAGGGCTGAGTTCTGTACAGTTCCCCCATAGGGCTGAGTTCTGTACAGTTCTCCCATAGGGCTGAGTTCTGTACAGTTCTCCCATAGGGCTGAGTTCTGTACAGTTCTCCCATAGGGCTGAGTTCTGTACAGTTCTCCCATAGGGCTGAGTTCTGTATAGTTCTCCCATAGGGCTGAGTTCTGTACAGTTCTCCCATAGGGCTGAGTTCTGTATAGTTCTCCCATAGGGCTGAGTTCTGTACAGTTCTCCCATAGGGCTGAGTTCTGTATAGTTCTCCCATAGGGCTGAGTTCTGTACAGTTCTCCCATAGGGCTGAGTTCTGTATAGTTCTCCCATAGGGCTGAGTTCTGTACAGTTCTCCCATAGGGCTGAGTTCTGTATAGTTCTCCAATAGGGCTGAGTTCTGTACAGTTCTCCCATAGGGCTGAGTTCTGTACAGTTCTCCCATAGGGCTGAGTTCTGTATAGTTCTCCCATAGGGCTGAGTTCTGTACAGTTCTCCCATAGGGCTGAGTTCTGTATAGTTCTCCCATAGGGCTGAGTTCTGTACAGTTCTCCCATAGGGCTGAGTTCTGTATAGTTCTCCCATAGGGCTGAGTTCTGTACAGTTCTCCCATAGGGCTGAGTTCTGTATAGTTCTCCCATAGGGCTGAGTTCTGTACAGTTCTCCCATAGGGCTGAGTTCTGTATAGTTCTCCAATAGGGCTGAGTTCTGTACAGTTCTCCCATAGGGCTGAGTTCTGTATAGTTCTCCCATAGGGCTGAGTTCTGAAAAGAACACACACAGAACTCTGCTTTATGATTTTACCTCAATCATGGCTTGACTTCAATGGAGAGAAACTGTATCAGTGTTCTAGTGTCTAGTGTAGGAGAATGAGAGAAAGGAAGAAATGGGAAGGAAGGTAGCGAGTCGATGAAAGAAAATAAACTGGTAGGTGAATGAAGGGAGGAGGTGATGGAGGAGGAAGGGAGGAGGTGATGGAGGAGGAAGGGAATTGACTGTTTTTTGGCTTGATGTCCTTCCCATTGATCCTGGCTTGTGTGTGTTTTAGTGTTTGTGTTTTAGTGTGTGTTTGTGTTTTAGTGTTCCTGTTTTAGTGTTCGTGTTTTAGTGTGTGTGTTCGTGTTTTAGTGTGTGTGTTTTAGTGTTCGTGTTTTAGTGTGTGTGTTCGTGTTTTAGTGTGTGTGTTTGTGTTTTAGTGTTTGTGTTTTAGTGTGTGTGTTTGTGTTTTAGTTTGTGTGTTTGTGTTTTAGTGTTTGTGTTTTAGTCTGTGTGTTTTAGTGTTCGTGTTTTATTGTTCATGTTTTAGTGTGTGTGTGTTTTAGTGTGTGTGTTTTAGTGTGTGTGTTTTAGTGTTCATGTTTTAGTGTGTGTGTTCGTGTTTTAGTGTGTGTGTTTTAGTGTGTTTTAGTGTTTGTGTTTTAGTGTTCGTATTTTAGTGTTTGTGTTTTAGTGTGTGTGTTCGTATTTTAGTGTTTGTGTTTTAGTGTTTGTGTTTTAGTGTGTGTGTTCGTATTTTAGTGTTTGTGTTTTAGTGTGTGTGTTCGTGTTTTAGTGTGTGTGTTTGTGTTTTAGTGTTTGTGTTTTAGTGTGTGTGTTCGTGTTTTAGTGTTTGTGTTTTAGTGTGTGTGTTCGTGTTTTAGTGTGTGTGTTTGTGTTTTAGTTTGTGTGTTTGTGTTTTAGTGTGTGTGTGTTTGTGTTTTAGTGTTTGTGTTTTAAGTGTGTGTGTTTTAGTGTTCGTGTTTTAGTGTTCGTGTTTTAGTGTGTGTGTTTTAGTGTGTGTGTTTTGGTGTTCATGTTTTAGTGTGTGTGTTCGTGTTTTAGTGTGTGTGTTCGTATTCGTATTTTAGTGTTTGTGTTTTAGTGTGTGTGTTCGTATTCGTATTTTAGTGTTTGTGTTTTAGTGTGTGTGTTTGTGTTTTAGTGTGTGTGTTCGTATTCGTATTTTAGTGTTTGTGTTTTAGTGTGTGTATTCGTATTTTAGTGTTTGTGTTTTAGTGTGTGTGTTTGTGTTTTAGTGTTCGTGTTTTAGTGTGTGTGTTTTAGTGTTTGGGTTTTAGTGTGTGTGTTCGTGTTTTAGTGTGTGTTTGTGTTTTAGTGTTTGTGTTTTAGTGTTTGTGTTTTAGTCTGTGTGTTTGTGTTTTAGTGTTGGTGTTTTAGTGTTTGTGTTTAGTGTTTGTGTTTTAGTGTGTGTGTTCGTGTTTTAGTGTTTGTGTTTTAGTTTGTGTGTTTGTGTTTTAGTGTGTGTGTTCGTGTTTTAGTGTTTGTGTTTTAGTTTGTGTGTTTGTGTTTTAGTGTTTGTGTTTTAGGGTGTGTGTTCATGTTTTAGTGTTTGTGTTTTAGTTTGTGTGTTTGTGTTTTAGTGTGTGTGTTCGTGTTTTAGTGTTTGTGTTTTAGTGTTTGTGTTTTAGTGTGTGTTTGTGTTTGTGTTTTAGTTTGTGTGTTTGTGTTTTCGTGTTCATGTTCGTGTTTTAGTGTTTGTGTTTTAGTGTTTGTGTTTTGGTGTGTGTGTTCGTGTTTTAGTGTTTGTGTTTTAGTGTGTGTGTTCGTGTTTTAGTGTTTGTGTTTTAGTTTGTGTGTTTGTGTTTTAGTGTGTGTGTTCGTGTTTTAGTGTTTGTGTTTTAGTTTGTGTGTTTGTGTTTTAGTGTGTGTTCGTGTTCGTGTTTTAGTGTTCGTGTTTTAGTGTGTGTGTTCGTGTTTTAGTGTTCGTGTTTTAGTGTTTGTGTTTTAGTGTGTGTTCGTGTTCGTGTTTTAGTGTTTGTGTTTTAGCGTTTGTGTTTTAGTGTGTGTTTTAGTGTGTGTGTTCGTGTTTTAGTGTTTGTGTTTTAGTGTTTGTGTTTTAGTGTGTGTGTTTTAGTGTGTGTGTTTTAGTGTTCGTGTTTTAGTGTGTGTGTTTTAGTGTGTGTGTTTTAGTGTTCGTGTTTTAGTGTGTGTGTTTTAGTGTTTTTGTTCATGTTTATGTTTTAGTGTTCGTGTATTAATGTGTGCGTTTTATTGTGTGCATTTTAGTGTTTGTGTTTTAGTGTGTGTGTTCATGTTTTAGTGTGTGTGAGCTGTTCATCTGGACATTGATTAGTCAAATCAAGTGTGCTGGAGCAGGGCTGGAGCAAAGGCCTGACCACTCTCCAGAAAGTGGGTTGGCCACCCCCGGGCTAACGTTAGACAAAACCAAAGAGACAGTGTAGTTGTGGCTGTCATGACACCAGGTGAGACCCAAATGCAGACACAGGAGGCAGATGGTTGGAGTTTAAGATGTTTAATAAATCCAAAGGGGTAGGCAAGAGAGTGGTCATGGACAGGCAAAATGTCAGGCCAATCCACCACTGTTATCACCTTTCCAGGATCCATCTGAACATTGCCTTCAACAATGACATATCCCAGAAAGGTGATAGTAGACTGGTGGAACTCACACTTCTCTGCTTTCATGGACGGTTGGTTCTCCAGGAGGCGCTGAAGAACCTGTCTGACATGAAGACCATGTACTTGTGCAGATCGGGGAAAAAACAGGATGTCGTCAAGGTACACGAACACAAACCGGTTTAGCATGTCCCGAAGCACATCATTGACCAAAGCCTGGAAAACAGCGGGGGCGTTGGGGAGTCCAAATAGCATGACCTGGTACTCATAATGTCCATTGGCTGTGTTGAAAGCTGTCTTCCACTCATCCCCCTCGCGTATCCGAACCATGTGACAGGCATTTCGAAGGTCCAACTTGGAGAATATGGTGGCCCCGTGGAGAAGTTCAATCTCCGAGGAGAGGAGAGGTAGGGGGTAACGATTCTGGACAGTAATGTCATGAAGTCCCCGGTAGTCAATGTACGGATGCAGGGTCTTGTCCTTCTTCTCCACAAAGAAACATTTTGTGCCGGCAGGAGATGTAGACTGATAGACGACCCCAGTGACCAGAAACCCCTCTATGTACTCCTCCATAGCTTTGGTGTCTGGTCCGGACAGAGAATACAATCTCTGACCCCAAGGTGTAGTGCCTGGGAGAAGATCAATGGCACAATCATAGCGACGGTGCGGGGGAAGGGAAGTAGCATGTGCCTTGCTGAACACTTCCAGGAGGTCATGGTATTCTGTGGGGATAGCAGAGACATCCACAGTCTTGCTAACATCCCAAGGAAGGTGACTTGAGGAAGGCTGTGCTGCTTGAAGGCAGTGGGAATGGCAAAATGGGCTCGAACCCAGGATGGAGCTTGTGGTCCAGTCAATTACAGGATTGTGCTTTTGGAGCCAGAAAAATCCTAACACAACCAGAACATGGGGAGATGTAATGAGGAGGAACTGTATTGTCTCACTGTGGTTACCAGAAACCCGCAATTGAAAGGGCACAGTACAATTGGTGACTTCCCCTATAGAACGGCGTTCCAGTGCCCTAGCATCCATGGGCAGAGAGAGGCTGAGTGGGAATACCAAGCTCCGAAGCTATTGTGGCATCCATAAGATTTTCATCAGCCCCAGAGTCAATGAGCACTTGGAGAGACTTAGATTGGTCTCCCCACAGCACAAGAACAAAAAGGGGTGGGTGGGTGATGGGAATTAGGGAACTCCCAGTCTGACTCACCATAGTGCTGGTACCGACTAAAGACAAGGGTTTCCTAATAGGGCAGGTAGCTATAAAATGTCCTGCCCCTCCACAGTACAGACAGTAGTTATGGTTCAGTTATGGTTCATCCTCCGTAAGTGCTCTCAAACTGATAGCCTAGTTCTTCCCAACTGCATAGGCTCAGGAGATACACGAAAGAGCTTGGGTGGCTTCGACTCCTCTTGGAAGAGCTGCCTTCGGAAACTTCCAGATTCCATAGGAGGTGAATGCGCCATATCGGGTGCACGAGTGTGCCTGAGACCAGACCTCCTCTCACTCTTGCGTTCCCTTAAGCGTCCATCAATTTGAATGGTTAAAGCGATAAGGGAGTCGAGGCCCACCGGCAGTTCCCAAGGAGCTAGTTTATCATTTACCTCCTCAGATAATCCATGCAGGAAGGTATTGTCGGAACTAGAAGCACAAGCAATTCGCTACACTCGCATTAACATCTGCTAACCATGTGTATGTGACAAATACATTTGATTTGATTTTTGATTTGATTTGATGAGTCTCCGGATTCTAGGCACTCTCAAAAACTTCTCACCACTGCCATGAATTCTTCCAAATGACCGCAAATGGCAGATTGTTGTTCCCAAACTGCCATAGCCCAGGATAGCGCCCTTCCCAATATTAACGTAATTATTCATGCAATAGTCGATCGGTCTGAAGAAAACGAAGATGGCTGTAGCTCAAAAATAAGCCAGCACTGAGAAAGAAAACAGGAAGGTACCAGGATTCCCCGAATATCGCTCTGGAGGAGGTAAGTGGGTTTCACGGGGAGTCGGGATAGGCTGTACAAAGTCAGCACAGATAGGGGGGAAAAAATTCTGGGTGATTGGGTTTTTCAGAGGTAGCAGACAGTCTGAGCTAACTCCCTGATTTGCTCCATAATACCCTTTAACCCATGGTCATAGTGTTCCGGCAAGGACCTGAGCCCTTTCAAAAGGCCCTGTAGCAACTCCTGATGTCTCCTCATTGTGGCTCCCTGCAGGGAGACAGTGTGGTGGAGCTGGTCCAAGTCTGCTGGTCTGTCATTGCCAGTTCGTACTATCAGGGCACTAGGCAAGACCCAAATGCAGACACAGGAGGCAGATGGTTGGAGTTTAAGATGTTTAATAAATCCAAAGGGAATAGGCAAGAGAATGGTCATGGACAGGCAAAAGGTCATAACCAGATTAGTACAGGAGGTACAGAGTACAGGTGGGGTCAAGGTCAGGGCAGGCAGAATGGTCAGGCTGGTGGGTACAGAGTCCAGAACAGGCAACGGTCAAAACCAGGAGGACTAGAAAAAGGTGAAAAGGCGACGCAAGAAAGCGGGAAAAACGCTGGTAGGCTTGGACATACAAGACGAACTGGCACAGAGAGACAGGAAACACAGGGGTAAATACACTGGGGAAAACAAGCGACACCTGGAGTGAGTGGAGATAATAACGAGAACAGGTGAAACTGATCAGGGTGTGACAGTGGCAGGGATTTGAGCAGGGGAGTAGAGAGAACAGGTATTAGAGCTGGATATCCAGAGTCCGCTAATCTCACTATATTCTAATCTGTAATCAGATTAAATACTCATAATCTGTCTGTTGCACGGGATTACTGTCTGGACCCGCAACAGCAGCACACATCTTCTCCATCACTCTCTCTCCATCCCTGCCTTTTCATCCCTCTCTCCATCCCTCTCTCCCAGCATCTCTATCCCTCTCCATAACTTCCTCTATATCCCTCTCTCCCAGCATCTCTATCCCTCTCCATAACTTCCTCTATATCCCTCTCTCCCAGCATCTCTATCCCTCTCCATAACTTCCTCTATATCCCTCTCTCCCAGCATCTCTATCCCTCTCCATAACTTCCTCTATATCCCTCTCTCCCAGCATCTCTATCCCTCTCCATAACTTCCTCTATATCCCTCTCTCCCAGCATCTCTATCCCTCTCCATAACTTCCTCTATATCCCTCTCTCCCAGCATCTCTATCCCTCTCCATAACTTCCTCTATATCCCTCTCTCCCAGCATCTCTATCCCTCTCCATAACTTCCTCTATATCCCTCTCTCCCAGCATCTCTATCCCTCTCCATAACTTCCTCTATATCCCTCTCTCCCAGCATCTCTATCCCTCTCCATAACTTCCTCTATATCCCTCTCTCCCAGCATCTCTATCCCTCTCCATAACTTCCTCTATATCCCTCTCTCCCAGCCTCTCCATCCCTTCCTCTTCATCCCTCTCTCTCCCAACCTCTCCATTCCTCAAACTCGAGTAGCCAAATAGACACCACTGGACAATATCACTGGACTTCCTTAACTCTTTAACACACACATATACACACTGTGCAGGGACTATTGAGCTGAGCCTCAGCCTTCTCTCCTGCAATTTGCAAATTCATGCTCTTAGCCGCAATTACTCTGAGGGTGTGTGTGTGTAATGTTTCATGCACATATCATTTCAATGTATTAAGGATTGTCTAAAACTACACTTTACTAAATAATGTTCTTTGTCGTTCGATTGTCTGTGGAATCCAATTGTATTATAGATTTTTTTGCTATGCTGAAGTTTGGGTGTCTTTTAGGCTGGGCGTATTTTATGGTATTGATATACGGAATGGTTTTTTACTTTATCTGCTATTAAGGTATTTCAATGTTTGGTTTGTTAAATGTGATATACCGTGTGTAACATCCCTTTTTATTGTTTACACTGCTACTTGAGTCATCACTCACTGCTCTCTCCATGCCACTTTCCTCACAGACCAAGCCCCGCCCCCTGTCACTCAAGAAGCGCATTTGTTGTTGCTTGACCACGAGACACTTGCATTCAGTCTGCATGATCAATGCAGCACATGTAACAATGTTGATGACAACCATGTTGTTTCTTAATATGAATCCACAAGCGTTCTATAATTACACAATTAGTTTGTGTTTCTTATATATGCAAACAGCTAGTTTGTCTTTTCTTAGCAAGTTTCAGCTAAATCGTGTTAGCCGCTAATGCTAATCGCTAGTTAGCTGGCTAGCCAGCTAATAAGTGTGCTGAGTCAGAGCAAACGTAGCTAGCTAATACAGTCTGTTACCAGCGCTGGTGTACGACTAAATCAACATGTTGTTTGTGCAACAGTATCTTCTAAATCCAAAAGGAATAGGAGAATCATTAATATGTTGGCTACATGAAGAAACATTTAATGTAGCCAAAGTTTATAGTGTCCCCTTGGAGACAATGACTATCGCTTTTCGTTCCTACCCTGTCACAATAACTCCTCCCTGGCGTTTTCATTCACTGTCATGTCAAACAACACTGCCCATTATTATTTATATTCTAACTATAACATTAGAATAAATATTCTATTTACATGATTCCAACAGTTCATCCAAGTGTTTTGATCTAAATCGCCAGTCAAATTGCAATTCCAACATGTGGTTAAAAATAAGGCCTTGTTTTATTGCCCATATCATGGAGCCCTCAGTGACAGTGGAAATGATCTCAAATGAGTGCAGGAAATGCAGAAATTCATGTAAATGCAGAGAATTATATTTGGTTGAAGTAGAATTGAACAGTATAAAACAATCAGAATGGAGAAAGACCCATTGAAATCAATTAGACCGTATTTGTTGTCACCCTAGGGTCACCCTAGGAGGGGTCATAATGTATTTGTGAGTGTTTGGAAATTGGATGACCCCCCCCACTCCGAGTAGAGGTTGCCAGACACCCTTCCTCTGAGTTGAGCTGAGTTGAACAGGGACTGGATGCCAAATTGAATCAGAGAAACTGCAATTCAAATTAAATTGTTAATGTACCCTGCTGTCTGATGCAATGTAACTTGTCATTTGAATTGAAAAAGAGAGAGCGGGATAGAGATGGATTTAATATTCTAATGACTAAAATGTAGGGAGAGAGAGCGCAAGGGAAAGAGAGAAGGGAAATAGTAGTAGTAGCATGGATGCCTTCTTTGTAAGGTTCACCGTTTATTCACACCACACACTAACAATCTCTCTTTTTCTCTATCTATCTATCTCTCACCCACTCTCCCTCTTTCTCTCTCTGCTCTCTCTCTGCCCATAGGGATGCTTCAGGGAGGCTCTCGTTTGAAGTGGAGATTCACTCCCTCAGTCACACCAGTTGCCATTTTACTTCATTTTACATTTAGCCTACTACACCCCACTTTACAGAGGGAGAGAGAGAGGAGAGAGAGCTGGAATACACTGTCCCTGTCTTTTCCCTCCTTTTCCCACCACCTCCCCATCTTCTTCCCCTTCTTTATCCTCCCCCTCCTCTCCCTCTCACCCCCCCATCTCTTCCTACTTCTCCTCTTCCTCCTCCTCCTCCCTCTTCTCCTCCTCCTCCCTCTCTCTGAGACCTAGTGTACAGGAGTCACATCACATTATAACACTTTAATTAACTCTAATTTTCCTACATCCTCATTTAACCCTAAGTACCCCACCTCCTGCCCATGACAGTACCACACACACACACACACACACATACTCTCACACACGCAGAGACACATGCGCGCGCACCCCCCCTCCCCCCCCCCCACACACACACACACACACAGATCCTGTGCTGTGCCCTGGTAGATCCCAGTGGTATTAGATGCTCTGTATGACATTAAATTGCGTTGGAAGGAAGTGTAAAACAAAGGTACATAAATGACATTTTAATTCCTGTTTTTATTCAGTCTTTGTCCTGCTGTGTAGAGAGGAGAGAGGTGGCTGTTGTTTTGGCATTTTCTCTTTATTCAGGAACACAAAAGATAATGTATTCGTCTGAGGGGAGGGGGAAAGGGGGGGCAGAGGGGACTGGAGAGGCGTTTTTTTTTTTTTTTACACGTCCCAGAGGATAGCTTCTGCTGGCAGAAGGGGGGGGTGAAAGAATTATTAAAGAAAGAAAGAGAGAGCTTGCTGGCTGGGCCAAAGGAATGAACATATCCCTAGAGGATTCTCTCTTTCTTTTTCTCACTCTTTCTCCTCTCTCTTTATTTCTCTCTCTTTTTATTTCTATCTCTCTCTCCTCTCTCTCTCTGGTTGACAGAATGCCAAGAGCGTGCAAAGCTGTCATCAGCGTAAAAGGTGGCTACTTTGAAGAATGTCAAATATAAAATAGATTTTGATTTGTTTAACAGTTTTTTGGTTACCTCATGATTCCATATGTGTTATTGCATAGTTTTGATGTCTTCACTATTAATCTTCAATGTAGAAAATAGTAAAAATAAACAAAAGCCCTGGAATGTGTAGGTGTGTCCACACTTTTATATATACAGTGCATTTTGTTATGTTACAGCCTTATTCTACAATGGATTAAATAAAAAATGTTCCTCATCAATCTACATACAATATAATTTAATGAAAAAACTAAAACAGGTTTTAGATGTTTTTTGCCAATATAAGAATTTAAACAAATAAAAAGCAGAAATACCTTACTAACATAAGTATTCAGACCCTTTGCTATGAGACTCGAAATTGAGCCCAGGTGCATCCTGTTTCCATTGATGATCCTTGAGATGTTTCTACAACTTGATTTGAGTCCACCTGTGGGAAATTCAATTGATTGGACATGATTTGGTAAGGCACACACCTGTCTATATAAGGTCCCACAGTTGGCAGTGCATGTCAGAGCAGAAACCAAGCCATGAGGTCGACGGAATTGTCTGTAGAGCTCCGAGACAGGATTGTGTCGAGGCACAGGTCTGGGTACCAAAACATTTCTTCAGTATTGAAGGTCCCCAAGAACATAGTGGCCTCCATCATTCTTAAATGGAAGAAGTTTGGAACCTCCAAGACTCTCCCTAGAACTGGCCGCCCTGCCAAACTGAGCAATCAGGGGAGAAGGGCCTTGGTAAGGGAGGTGACTAAGAACCCGATGGTCACTCTAACAGAGCTCTAGAGTTCCTCTGTGGAGATGGGAGAACCTTCCAGAAGGACAACCATCTCTGCAGCACTCCAACAATCTGGCCTTTATGGTAGAGTGGCCAGATGGAAGCCACTCCTCAGTAAAAGGCACATGACAGCCTGCTTGGAGTTTGCCCAAAGCCCCCCTAATGGACTCTCAGACCATGAGAAACAAGATTCTTTGGTCTGATGAAACCAAGATTGAACTCTTTGTTCTGAATGTCAAGTGTCACGTCTGGAGGAAACCTGTGACAGGGACTGACCCTAATCACACAGCCAAGACAACGTAGGAGTGGCTTCGGAATGTCCTTGAGTGGCCCAGCCATAGCCTGGACTTTAAAAAAATCCCCCCTAATAGACTCTCAGACCCTGAGAAACAAGATTCTTTGGTCTGATGAAACCAAGATTGAACTCTTTGTCCTGAATGTCAAGTGTCACGTCTGGAGGAAACCTGGCACCATCCCTACGGTGAAGCATGTTGATGGCAGCATCATGCTGTGGGAAAGTTTTTCAGCGACAGGGACTGGGAGACTTGTCAGGATCGAGGGGAAAATGAATGGAGCAAAGTACAGAGAGATCATTGATGAAAACTTGCTCCAGAGCATTCAGGACCTTAAACTGGGGCGGTTCATCTTCCAACAGGACAATGACCCTAATCACACAGCCAAGACAACGTAGGAGTGACTTCGGAATGTCCTTGAGTGGCCCAGCCATAGCCTGGACGTTAGCCCGATCTAACATCTCTGGAGAGACCTGTAAATAGCTGTGCAGCGACGCTCCCCATCCAACCTGACAGAGCTTGAGAGGATCTGCAGAGACGAATGGGAGAAACTCTCCAAGTACAGGTGTGCCAAGCTTGTAGTGTCATACCCAAGAAGACTCGAGGCTGTAATCGCTTCAACAATACATTTGCAAGCATTTCTAAAAACCTCTTTTTGCTTTGTCATTATGGTGTATTGTGTTTAGAATGTTGCGGAAAAACAATTTAATCCATTTTAGAATAATGCTGTAACTTAACAAAATGTGGAAAAGGTCAAGGGGCCTGAATACTTTCCGAATCCACTGTATATGTGGATTGGACAGTATATGGATAGAATATGTAGTATATCTGAAGAATATAATATGTACAGCAATAGTTAAATAGGATAGGCCTTCGGTAGAATACAGTATATACTGTACATATGAAGTGGGTAAAACAGTATGTAAACATTATTTAAAGTGACCAGTGTTCCATGACTATGTACATAGGGCAGCAGCCTCTAAGGTGCATGGTAGAGTAACCGGGTGGTAGCTGTCTAGTGACAGTAGTTTAAAATTCAGGGCAGGGTACTGGATGTGGGCCGGCTAGTGGTGACTATTTAGCAGTCTGATGGCTTTGAGATAGAAGCTGTTTTCAGTCTCTTGGTCCCAGCTTTGATGCACCTGTACTGACCTCGAATTCTGGATTGTAAGCAGGGTGAAAAGGCAGTGGCTCGGGTGGCTGAGGTCCTTGATGATCTTCTTGGCCTTCTTGTGACACCGGGTGCTGTAAATGTCCTGGAGGACAGGCAGTGTGCCCCCAGTGATGCTTTAGGCAGACTGCACCACCCTCTGGAGAACCCCGGCAGTTGCGGACGGTGCAGTTGCCGCACCAGGAGCTGATACAGCCCGACAGGATGCTCTCAATGGTCCATCTGTAAAAGTTTGTAAGAGGCTTATGAATTTCATCAGCCTCCTGAGGTTGAAAAGGAGGTGTTGCGCCTTCTTCACCACACTCTCTGTGTGGGTGGACCATTTCAGATTGTCAGTGATGTTTATGCCGAGGAACTTGAAGCTTTTCACCTTCTCCACTGCAGCCCTGTCGATGTGGATAGGGGCGTGCTCCATCCACTGTCTCCTGAAGTCCACAGTCAACTTCTTTGTTTTGTTGACGTTGAGCTTATTTTTCAGGCTCCACTCCGCCAGGGCCCTCACCTCCTCCCTGTAGGCTGTTTCGTATTTGGAAGCAGCAGTATTTCCGGTGTTTGGGTTTTTGTCACAGATTATTTGGATTTACCAGGATTGGGCAACATACATCCTCTGTGTTGTGTGCTTATTGTTTAACTTGTTGATATGTTCTAGGGCCATTTTGAGACCTTAAAGGGATACTTCGGGATTTTGGCAACTCATGGATGCCATTTTTATGTCTCTGCTTTCATTATAAAGGCCGTTAGAGGTAGTTTGGCGAGTCAATGCTAACCAGCATGCTAGCTGTTACCTTAGACGTCCAGTCATTGTGCTGGCGATAGTTAGCAATTGCGCTAATGCTAGTTAGCAACTTCCTTCACACTAGGTGCAGAGACATAAAAATGGTATCCCATGAGTTCATCTGACTCTTGGGAAGTAGATAAAGGGCTTTATTGCCAAAATCCCAAAGTATCCCTTGAAAATCCCAAAGTATCCCTGCTGGGCCTCGAGGGACAGTCATTCTGACTGCAACGTTCTAAAAGTGTAATTAATACATTTCATATATGCTTTCACAAAAATAATAATTTGGTTGTGTTTGTGAAGGTCTTGGGTAACAATAGAATAACTTTATTTTTCTTCAAATAACCCAATAGCATTTTCATTTGTTTATGTTTCTGAAGGCTATATGGAAAAACTAAAAACACATTCAAGTATTTAATACATTTTAGTTGAGTTCAGTCGTTACAAATTTGAAACAGAAACATATGTGTTAGAACGTGGTAACATCTTCTTTTTATAATGAAAAAAAAGAGTACCCTAACCACCAAGAGGCATGGTCAAATTATGAAAACATCAGTAGCCTGAAGATCTTTATAAGCTCCAAGCCTGCTTGATAAATTGTGAAAAAGCAGTAATGTTATTATAATGAATATAAGTGTTGATATGACAGCAGTCAAAAATGTTCAATTTATTGTCATCTCGTGCTTACATGTTGTATATCTTCCCCCATTGCATCAGTTGGAGCGTGTACATCAGAGGAGGCTGGTGGGAGGAGCTATAGGAGGACAGGCTCATTGTAATGGCTGGAACTGTATAAATGGAACGGAATCAAACACATAAAACATATGGAAACCACATGTTTGACACCATTCCAATAATTCCGTTCCAGTGATTACAATGAGCCTGTCCTCATATAGCTCCTACCACCAGCCTCCTCTGAAAGCCATGTTACATAAACAACAAAAGCTGGTGAGTGCGTTGCTGATTGATTTGATTGAGATGCTCTCTCAGGGGTGACATTTTATGCTGAAAATCTTCCAAAGCATTATCACCGGCTTGCTCTGTCCAAACGGTGTCCTCCCTTCCTCTCTCCTGTCTCACTGATTCATTTGGTGGTGACGCGGGCTCCTGCTCAGTGCGCACCGTTCTGCCTTTTTTGCACTTCGGGCTCGCAGGTTTCAGTTCAGGCTGAGGTTCAGAATCAGTAGAATAATCACAGATTTCTTGATACATTTGTTTCCACACTATTTGAGTCATTTTCGTTCCGATTTTGTAGAAACGCTAATGCAGCATGTGCAGCATTTACCTTGGTCTTCTTGCCATTGTAAATTACGCACAATCTCACTGTGTACTCCAAGTAGGCCAGATTAGATTGATAAGACTATTTCGATTCGGTGGACTGATATAAATGACTGTACATCTCATTTTGAGATTAGAATTAGAATAGATCAATGCAATAGAATGGCCCGCCCTGTTCTTCATTCACAGTTAGTGATGACATAATTATGCATCGTTCGCTTCCCGGGCTTGTCAATTCACCCATTCTCCCCCATCATGCTTTACTTCATTCATTTAATCTGTTGTTATATGTGTGAAATTAGTTTCGGAATCGTTTAGGTTCAGTTTCGATGCAATTATAGAGGTGATTATCAACGGCATCTTCAACTGTCCGGAGAAGGAGGGGCAATGTGGAAAACTATTCCAAAAATGACTGTAAAATTGGCTTTAAATTCATGAGCGTTCAGATGATTTTGCTTTAGCGGTTCTAGTGTTAATAAGGAGCATCAGGTACTGCTGGAATGTCTACCATTGGCATGTCATCCTTATTTTGAGTCACTTAAGAAATTACACTGGTAACTCAAAACTAAGGCTGTGCAAGTTTACCGTGTTAATAATGTGATAATGCGGAACCTTTTAAGCGCAAGTTTCCGCATGGAGCCTTTTAAACACAACACGGAACACAGGTACAGTCATTGCTTGCTGCTTTACCTGAAACATCTTTACATCGCTGAAGACCGTGTGCCTCTAGCCAAAATCCTGTCAAAGTTATGCCCAATATTACTGGAGCTGTGTTTTTTTCTTTCTGTTCGTGCGCAAGTAGCGGACCGTTTTAACTACTCACGAGCCGCTATTTTCTACATTTGGATGGCACAGGAAGAATTGAAAAGAGGTAAGCTACTCAAAGAGATGCCTCAAAGGTAAGCTGCATATGCAAGAGTGGGTGTGTGAGAGAGGATATGCATGAGAGCGGGAGTAAGTGGGCGAGTTCATTAATGGCCCGGTTCCCTAAAATATGCATACTCCGCCCACCTGCGGCACCGGGCCATGCAAACGAACTCGCCCAGTGTGCAGGCCTATGTGTGTAAAGTTATACAGATGGTTACAGTGTTTTCGTTTTTGGACATGTTTAAAAGCTCTTTGTATCCATAGAGCCAGTTATTTTTTACTATAGTCACACACATTTACTTTTAAAGCTGTGTGTGTGAGTGTGTGTGTGTGCGCGCGTGTGTGTGTGTGAGAAATAGAGAGATCTGGCTACTGTACCGGAAGATTTCCAGCTAACGATATGCCATCTTCAATCATCTACAAACAGCATACAGAGGCATACGAATGTTATCAAGAGTTCACCTGACTGTCGAAAAATGACCTGAATCTCGGAATACCGCGGTATCCCTTTAATTTATGGTTAGTAAATGATTAATAAGGACCTACAGTATATTCAATCTCATGAATTTTCTTATAAATCATGATTCAATAGTTTAAACGTTTTTTTATTTTTATAAATGTGTGAATAAATAAGTTACTAACATTTACAGATGTGGTAGTAATGATTCATAAATTATGAATCAACTATTTACTTATCCACTATAAATGCTTTATTACATGGAGTTAATATAAAGGTCTACCCTGCTCTCGAATGTTTTATTATGTAGAGTTAATATAAAGGTCTACCCTGCTCTCTAATGTTTTATTATGTAGAGTTAATATAAAGGTCTACCCTGCTCTCTAATGTTTTATTATGTAGAGTTAATATAAAGGTCTACCCTGCTCTCTAATGTTTTATTATGTAGAGTTAATATAAAGGTCTACCCGGCTCTCTAATGTTTTATTATGTAGAGTTAATATAAAGGTCTACCCTGCTCTCTAATGTTTTATAAGGTGGAGTTAATATACAGTTCTACCCTGTGCTCTCTAATGTTTTGTTACTTGGAGTTAATATACATTTCTACCCTGTTAATTTAAAGGTCTACCCTGCTCTCTAATGTTTTGTTAGGTGGAGTTAATATAAAGTTTACCCTGCTCTCTAATGCTTTATTAGGTGTAGTTAATATAAAGTTCTACCCTGCTCTCTAATGCTTTATTACATGGAGTTAATATAAAGGGCTACCCTGCTCTCTAATGTTTTATTATGTAGAGTTAATATAAAGGGCTACCCTGCTCTCTAATGCTTTATTACATGGAGTTAATATAAAGGGCTACCCTGCTCTCTAATGTTTTATTATGTAGAGTTAATATAAAGGGCTACCCTGCTCTCTAATGTTTTATTATGTAGAGTTAATATAAAGGTCTACCCTGCTCTCTAATGTTTTATTATATGGAGTAAATATAAAGTTCTACCCCACTCTCTAATGCTTTATCAGGTGGAGTCAATATAAAGTTCTACCCTGCTCACTAATGCCTTATTAGGTTGAGTTAATAGGAAGTTCTACCCTGCTCTCTAATGCTTTATTAGGTGGAGTTCATATAAAGTCCTACCCTGCTCACTAATGCCTTATTAGGTTGAGTTAATAGGAAGTTCTACCCTGCTCTCTAATGCTTTATTAGGTGGAGTTCATATAAAGTCCTAACCTGCTCACTAATGCCTTATTAGGTGGAGTTCATATAAAGTCCTAACCTGCTCACTAATGCCTTATTAGGTGGAGTTCATATAAAGTCCTAACCTGCTCACTAATGCCTTATTAGGTGGAGTTCATATAAAGTCCTAACCTGCTCACTAATGCCTTATTAGGTGGAGTTCATATAAAGTCCTAACCTGCTCACTAATGCCTTATTAGGTGGAGTTCATATAAAGTTCTACCCTGCACTCTAATGCTTCTGTCTCTCATCTCCCTTTCTTTAGCCTGTCCCCTCCACTCCTCCCTCCATCCCTCCCTCCCTCCCTGCAAGCCTTTCTTCCACCCCACCCCTCCTCTCACATCCATTCATCCTCCTCTTCTTTCCTCTGCCTGGTGTCTCTGTCTGTAGCATTCATCCTCCTCTCCTTTCCTCTGCCTGGTGTCTCTGCCCGGGTCTCTGTCTGTAGCATTCCTCCTCCTCTCCTTTCCTCTGCCCGGGGTCTCTGTCTGTAGCATTCATCCTCCTCTCCTTTCCTCTGCCTGGTGTCTCTGCCCGGGTCTCTGTCTGTAGCATTCCTCCTCCTCTCCTTTCCTCTGCCCGGGGTCTCTGTCTGTAGCATTCATCCTCCTCTCCTTTCCTCTGCCTGGTGTCTCTGCCCGGGTCTCTGTCTGTAGCATTCCTCCTCCTCTCCTTTCCTCTGCCCGGGGTCTCTGTCTGTAGCATTCATCCTCCTCTCCTTTCCTCTGCCTGGTGTCTCTGCCCGGGTCTCTGTCTGTAGCATTCCTCCTCCTCTCCTTTCCTCTGCCCGGGGT
This sequence comes from Oncorhynchus masou masou, assembly GCF_036934945.1. Taxonomy (NCBI): domain Eukaryota; kingdom Metazoa; phylum Chordata; class Actinopteri; order Salmoniformes; family Salmonidae; genus Oncorhynchus; species Oncorhynchus masou. Next base: position 47,354,545 of record NC_088226.1, on the reverse strand, counting down.
CTCTGTCTGTAGCATTCATCCTCCTCTCCTTTCCTCTGCCTGGTGTCTCTGCCCGGGTCTCTGTCTGTAGCATTCCTCCTCCTCTCCTTTCCTCTGCCCGGGGTCTCTGTCTGTAGCATTCATCCTCCTCTCCTTTCCTCTGCCTGGTGTCTCTGCCCGGGTCTCTGTCTGTAGCATTCCTCCTCCTCTCCTTTCCTCTGCCCGGGGTCTCTGTCTGTAGCATTCCTCCTCCTCTCCTTTCCTCTGCCCGGGGTCTCTGTCTGTAGCATTCATCCTCCTCTCCTTTCCTCTGCCTGGTGTCTCTGCCCGGGGTCTCTGTCTGTAGCATTCCTCCTCCTCTCCTTTCCTCTGCCCGGGGTCTCTGTCTGTAGCATTCATCCTCCTCTCCTTTCCTCTGCCTGGTGTCTCTGCCCGGGGTCTCTGTCTGTAGCATTCCTCCTCCTTCTACAAAACAGGGAACACTAGTCTCAGTAGTGTCTCGTGATGTGTATAAAACAGCTCAGACTGTTTCTGCTACAACTTCTGGCTTTCCTATAGACTGCACACAGTACACACACATAGACAAATGGATAAGAGAGGAGTGGAGAGGAAAGGAGAGATGAGGAGAGGAGGGATAGAGGAGAGGAGATGAGAGGAGAGGAGGAGGTTAAGGTTAGAGTAAGTATTAACTGGTAACATCTCAATGGACCTGCAAAACTGTGTCTTAAATCACCCTTTCAGTGCTCACCCTGACTGATTTACCCACACACATATTCACATATGCACCCACTCATGCATGCATACACACACACTCACACACAGGCACACGCACATACAGCCTTGACTCTAACACCCTGCCATGGCTTTAACGTGCTGAGTCTCATTGATGGAATATTACCTATAGTCAGGGTTGGGGAGTAACGGATTAAATGTAATCCGTTACATGTAAGGGATGACCAAAAAATGTTAACTGTAATCCGTTACATTAACAGCTAAAACATTGTAATCGATTTACAGATACCTTTGAAAAACGACATGATTACTTCGAGGATTGCTTTTAAATTCAGAAAGGATGTTTGCGAAAATAAATAGTTGACACTTCTCCGTTTTCATAATGACATTCAAATTAGCATTGAAAAAAGGCGCACATTGAAGTTTGTTCCATCTGAGCGAGTCTGACAACAAGTAAGAGACCACTATGATGTCAGAGTCCACTATGATGTCAGAGACCACTATGATGTCAGAGACCACTATGATGTCAGAGACCACTATGATGTCAGAGACCACTATGATGTCAGAGACCACTATGATGTCAGAGACCACTATGATGACACACCGAACGTGTTTGATGGATCGTGGGAAATGAGCAGGAATAGGCTTTTGTAGCCTACAGTCCAAGCTATGTCTAGCAATGGTGCGACTGCTGTCAGCACCCAAAGACTATCCAACTTGAATAAAAGCTTGGAGGTAAGGATGACAGCAGTGGTGTAGTCTACGGCGATACAGATATCCCTTATTATTGATATCTACATAGCGCATTGATGTGAATCACACTGCTGCTCTCTCATTTAGCTATTTGTATCTTACGGATTGTGGTTGTTGTGGATGGCTGTTCACAAATCTAAATGTGTATTTGAACCCAATAATGGTTGAATTCAAGAAGTTTAAGCTGCCTATCTTTCATTGTTTTTGAAACCAGTGGACAGCCAGTGAAAAATGCAGTAGATGTCGTTCAATTGGTAACATACATTTTTGTCTTCTTCTAATGCCTCTTAAGGAGAAAGTAACCTAAAAGTAATGGAATGTAATCCGATTATGTTACTGAGTTTGAGTAATCCGACAGTTACGTTACTGATTACAATTTTGGACAGATAACTTTTAACTGTAACGGATTACATTTAGAAATGAACCTATCCAACCCTGCCTGTAGTACATTACCGGTGGTAGAGGAGCCATCCGGTGTCTGTGTTGTGATTGGACCAGAGAGATCTCGTGGGTGTGGCTCTAACTAAGATGACAGCAGGGAGTGATGAGGACGGTGAGGACGGATAGGAGGAAGAACGAGGGAGAGTAATCAGATCCAGGTGTTTTGGTGCGTTTAATTACTCACCTGCGAGACTTACGAGATGAGCAGACTACATACACCCACACACGAGACACACACACACACACACACACACACGAGACACTCAGGTGGGACTAATTACTAAAACTCCAGAATGTTACAGCACGGCTGGCAAACACACACATACACACACAGCCCGACTCCAATATCCCAATTCATCACACCGCCGCTCCTCAAGTCCCACCAGCAGAGAGAAAGCGATTGAGGGAGAGAGAGGAGAGAGAGAGAAAAGGAGATATTAGAGGTAGAGAGAATAGAGAGCTGGTCCCTAGAGACTGTGTTGCTGCAGGCAATGCTACAGGTAACACGCCTGTTACTGTACAGATGGTAGGAGAGAGAGAGAGGGAGAGAGAGAGAGAGAGATGGAGGAAGGGAGAGATAGAATGCTCACCACAGTTTCCCTCTTTCACCTCTGTGTGGGAGACTTGGAGAGGGGGAGTAAAGGGGAGGAGGAAGGAGAGAAGTGGAGGAAGGGTTTCCGATCAGTGTTTCTCAACCTTTTTAAACCAGGAATCAGCAAGCTTCCTCTTTGGAGGAAGTGACTAGTGACTATATAGTGTGGAGGTCTGATTGCCCATTCCAATCACACAGACACACTCCTTCCCTCCACCTCTGTCAGTGACGCCACATTTACTCCCCTCTTCATGCTGTCTGCATTTCTCCGTCTCTCCCTCCATCTGTAGTATGTGTGAGTATCATTAGCAGTGGTAGCATGAGCGATGGCTTAGTGGGGCTTTTCTCTGGCAAGGTGGGACTCGGCTTAGCACACCATCATTACCTACCTACCTCACTCATGCACGTGCACACACACACTCACGCACACGCGTGACAGTCGTCCCTGAGGACAGGGCGCTCAAACACTGTAGAGAAGAGAGTGAAGAACCATTCAGGATGGGAATGTTCTGATCATTCACGCTGCGTACATGATGTGTGTGATGTATGTGTGTGTTTGTTTGTGTGTTTGTACAAGACTTTGAAATTGAAATATGCAAAAATGTCTTGAGCCCAAACGACCAATAGTGACTCATGTCATGGCATGTCTCTGTCTGTCTGTCTGTCTGTCTGTCTGTCTGTCTGTCTGTCTGTCTGTCTGTCTGTCTGTCTGTCTGTCTGTCTGTCTGTCTGTCTGTCTGTCTGTCTGTCTGTCTGTCTGTCTGTCTGTCTGTCTGTCTGTCTGTCTACCCAACTGTGTATATCTCCTGTTCAGCTCGTGCGTCACGTACAAGATAGCAGGGATGAGTCAGTCACTTCGCTGTTTTATGACAAGCTGAAATACTTGTTACCTTGAACCTTGAGGTGCTGTGTCAACACTTCTACACTTGTGTGTATGTGCTGTGTAGGTGCTGCACCTATGAGTATGAAAATGGGAGAGCGAAAGAGAGAGAGAGAGAGAGAGATGGTGAGGAGTAGGGTTGCAAAATTCTAGTATCTTTGCCAACAATCCCAAGATTTCCAGAAATTCCTGGAACAGGCAGGAAATCCAGAATCCTCCATTGGCGATTTGGGGAAAGTTACCCGAAGTTTGAAACCCCAGTGAGGAGAAAAAGTAGGGTGACGACAGACTGACTATGTCTCAGAGTAAATTCTCTCTGTGCTGGCCACTGGCTGCTTTAGAAATGAGATTAGATAGTGTTATTGAGACACACTGCTGTTTATGACCTACCTCACCCTGATACAGCAGCCCTCCCCTCTCCTGTCCTCTCCATCTATGTGACAGTAGTGTGTGAGCGTGTGTGACAGGATAGCAGTGATGAACTGTAGCCTTTACCCCAGTATTCTGCTCCACTGGTTCCCACTCTATTTAGACTGAGGAGGGTCCCTGTGCTCCGTCCAGAGATGCGGCACATCACTCACCTGTTGAGGCTGGCCTGCTGGCTTCTCTCAGTCACACGTCTGACAGAGAGGCTCACGTTTTCTGGCTGTGTGATGAAGGAAAAAGACATGGGTGAACTGGTCCAATTTACATTGTAACAGATTAACATGGCACAAGGGAGCACCACACTTATAAAAGAGAACCTGTTTTTGGTCTCTGTTTCCCCTTCAAACATGAGAAGAAGAATTCCCTGTAGAGAATACACAGCTTTGATATCTACAGCCCCATATCTAGAAATAGACTGGGTGAACGAGAAGTGAGGTGTGTGTGTGTGTTTGTATGTGTGTGTGTGTGTGCGCACGTGTTTGTGTGTGTGTGTCTTTTGGGTGAATGAGATATGAGGCAGGCTATTTATGTCTTCAGAATAGTGATGGTACCTTAGTTAGTTTGTTGACACTGACACATGGTGAATGTGCCCTTTGCAGCGTTGCTGCTACCATGTCTGAAGTCCCACGTCATATATTACAGCTGACAATCAGGCTTCAGTTCAGCGGGCTAACACAGTCTGAAGACACACAAACCACACGGGTTTGATTCCTGGCGGGTCATATAAGGTGCCAATTAACCATCCCAGACAGTCTCCTCTCCTCCTTTCTCCTCCTTTCTCCTCCTTTCTCCTCCTTTCTCCCTGGGCTGTGTGGTGTCTGCTTTTCTCTGTGCTTTCATTAACCCGCAGTCCTGAACTTTACTTCTCTCTCTCTGATCATCCGATCTTTCATCTCTCTTTCTTTCTTATCTTGCCTGATCTGTTGCCCTTCCTTCCTTTTCTCTCCAGTCTCTCGCACTTTGCTCCCTCTCTCCTCGAATGACCTTTAACCTCCTGTCTCAGCATTCCTTCTCTCCTCTCTTTCTCTCCTTTTCTTTTCATATCTGTGCTCGGTACAGCAGTGTAGCAGTCGTGTGGTATTCTGCAGTATTCAGAAGTATTTAACAGTATTCTACAGTCGTCTGGATTCTGGTGTTCTCAGGACAGGTGTTACAGCTGGTAGGTAATAACTAAACGTGTCGCTGTGAGATTGTTGGGATTAAAAGGACAAAACACACACCATGACAAGGGAGACAACACAAATCTGCATAAAGAGAGACCTAAGACAACAACACAACATGGCAGCAACACATAACAACGTTGCATGGTGGCAACAACATGGTAGCATCACAACATGGCAGCAGCAGAACATGGTGGCAGCACAAAACATGGTACAAACATTATTGGGCACAGACAACAGCACAAAGGGGAAGAAGGTAGAGACAACAATACATCACGTAAAGCAGTAAGAGTGTCCATGATTGAGTCTTTGAATGAGTTTCCAGTTTGAGTGTTTGTTGCAGCTTGTTCCAGTCGAAAAAACGAGCGACCCAGGGATGTGTGTGCTTTGGGGACCTTTAACAGAATGTGACTGGCAGAACGGATGTTGTATGTGGAGGAGGAGGGATGCAGTTGGTATCTCAGATACGGGGGAGTGAGGCCTAAAAGGGTTTTTATAAATTAGCAGCAACCAGTGGGTCTTGCGACGGGTATACAGAGATGACCAGTTTACAGAGGAGTATAGAGTGCAGTGATGTGTCCTATAAGGAGCATTGGTGGGAAATCTGATGGCCGAATGGTAAAGATCACCCGAATGGTACAACAACCACCCGAGCCACTGCCTGTTCACCCCGCTATCATCCAGAAGGCGAGGTCAGTACAGGTGCATCAAAGCTGGGACCAAGAGACTGAAAAACAGCTTCTATCTCAAGGCCATCAGACTGTTAAACAGCCATCACTAACATTGAGTGGCTGCTGCCAACATATTGACTCAAATCTCTAGCCACTTTAATAATGTAAAATTGGATGTAATAAATGTATCACTAGTCACTTTAAACAATGGCACTTTATATAATGTTTACATAGCCTCATCTCATATGTAAATACTGTACTCTGTACCATCTACTACATGTTGCCTATGCCGTTCAGCCATCACTCATCCATATATTTATATGTACATATTCTCATTCCTTTACACTTGTGTGTTTAAGGTAGTTGTTGTGAAATTGTTAGATTACTTGTTAGATATTACTGCACGGTCGGAACTAGAAGCACAAGCATTTCACTACACTCGCATTAACATTTGCTAACCATGTGTATGTTACCAACCAATTTGATTTGACCATCTAGCCGCTCGAGAGCACCCTTACCTGCCAATCTATAAATTACGTCTCAATAATCTAGCGTGGGTAGGAGAGGTGAGAGGAGAAGAATGAGAGATATGAAGTTTATTATTCAGAGAGAGCTGAGTGGCTGAATGAGTGTCGCTGCTAATCTCACCCTAAGCATGATGGACAGAACACAATGAGAGAGAGAGAGAAACAGATGAAGAGAGAGAGAGGGAAGTAGAGAAAGAGAGGGAGGTAGAGAGAGAGAGAGGTAGAGAGAGGGAAGTAGAGAAAGAGAGGGAGGTAGAGAGAGAGAGAGAGAGGTAGAGAGAAAGAGGGAAGTAGAGAAAGAGGGAGGGAGATAGACGTTTACATTTACCTAACAGACAAGTGACAGTGCAGGGATTGGCCTTGCTGTACTCCCTCCCTCTCTGCCAGTGTGTCTGTGTAGAAGCAGATGATTTCTGGGCATTAAGCTCCTCTTGGCAGCGCCCGGTTTATGGACACACATACACACACACACACACACACACACACACACACACACACACACACACACACACACACACACACACACACACACACACACACACACACACACACACACACACACACACACACACACACACACACACACATAGGCAGACACACACACACTACTGTTGGCTGTGGCCCACTTACGGGCATCCAATTTACCGCTTGTTTCCTCCTCCTCTCCTCCGGCCGTCCTCTCTTCTCGTTCTTCAGAGGCACTAAGCCATGTTCATGTCCATTTCTCAGCTCAGACCAGACCAGGTTCGGACAGCTGATTCCTACAGTCGAACAGAACAGTGTTTCTCAACCTTTCTATACCAGGGACCTGTATGGATCTTCCAACTTCATGGTTTACATTTAAAACAGAACTGTCCAAATGAGCTAACCATCGAAGGGATTGGTCTACAACATCCCAGGGTCGTTGAGAAACATCGCAGTATTCCAGGTTGTTGTTGTTATGTTTCTTAATTGTGTGATATGTTAACGTTGAGCCACTGTTATAGGACAACATGCTGAATGTCTTCCTCCTCTCTCTTTGAAATCTGTCTTTCTCCCTCAAGGTATCTTACCCTAGATTAGAAATATCTCTGACTTTCCCCAGAGAAATCCACCAGATGCCAAGCACATATGCACGTACGCAAGCACGCAGGGTGGCTCGCGCACACACACACACACACTCATACACACATTGGGGTGGTGCAGCACTCACAGCGGGGTGGTGCAACACTTACAAACATATGGCAACATTATAAGACAGATAAACAGCTGAATAGTCTGGTACAAATGAAGAATAATCCACTAGAAATAAAGGATATCTAGCTGAGGCTACTTTCACGCCCTGAAAGAGAGAGTTAGTAGACAGAAAAGGCAGATTGAGAACGAGGGAGGGGGGCTGGTTTGGAGCTGAGGTTGCATTAGTGTCCTTTCTCCACTCCCCCTCTCTCGCTCTATCGCTCTCTCTCTATCTCTCTCTCTCTCCCTCCATTTTGCAGCAGAGTGACCATAATAGCAGCAATTGGAGTGACTCATTCAGTACAGTACAACTCCAGCATGTTTTACTCTGATAAAGAGTATTGTCAGTGTGAGTGTGAGTGTGTTTGTGTGTGTGAGTTCTGTTGGTTGGAATGCAGAGGGTTACCAAGGTAACATCATCCACTGAACCCCCTTTCATCCCCAAAAGAGGAAAACCTGAAACCTGTAGCTGATATTGAACATGTTTTATTAGCAAGTCTTCAAAAACCTAATTCTAAGTCTAGCTAAGGTGTTTTCTGGTGGTAGAATCAGTATGAAATTTGAAATGTGCAAAAACAAACTGTGCCACTAGTGTCTGCTTGCTGGCTAAACCAGTCTCAAATCAATCCATAATGAAACGAAAGGCATGCACGCTAATGACGCCAGTTCACACACTCACTGCTGAATACCCCCTCTAGCTAGCTAGCTAGTGCAGTGAAGTTCTAGCTAATGCACAAATTAGTTTTCATGATATCTCTTCTGCCATGATTAGTGCGATGAGATCTACAGCACAGTTGACTGCTCTCTGCAACGTTATCGTTATCGCGTTGGCCAAATGTTACAAAGTAGCGAGGCAGAGTGCCAGCCGTCAGATACATGCTGATTTCTGAAGAACAGTCCCATAACGTTGGTGCCTTATAACTTCATCAACAAAATGTCAAACTAGCTACCGTGTAGCCATTCAAACAAGCTTGGACTAGGCTGCTAGCTTGAGCATGGTTTACCGTAGTAGCCAGTGCGTCATAGCCACCGAGAGCCGAGTCATTTTCAGAATTAGGAACTAGTGTCAGGTGGATGAGCAGAATCTCTATATTTTTTAGATGTGTCACACGTCTTTCAAGACAGATCGATTGAGGGACGAGCATCACGTAGACAATGGGGCTTCGCCATTATGGGCAACTATCAACTCACAGGAGACAGACGGGCACTGGATGGCACAAGGGGCATGTGGGGCATTAGTTGGAATGAGGACGGTAGAGGAAGGAAGGAGAGGGGAGGGAGGAAGAAGGGATGCCTAATCTCCCTGTCTCCTCCAAAGTCTCCTTCAGACAGGATAGTATCAATGTGTGGAAAAAGGTTGAATAAATGTACCAACCATCTCTCTCTCCCTTCCTTTCCCTCTCTCCCTCTCATCCCCATTCTCTCTCTCTCTCTGTTCCCAGCTCTCTGTAAGTGTGTGTGGGATGTCGTGTCAGGGCTAAAGCCCTTCCCTCTCCCATGAGCCTGTGTGCCCACACACACACACGGCGCCCCCACACACACACACGGCGCCCCCACAAACACACAGACACACGGCGCTGACGTTGTGAAGTGGACCCTCGGAAACAGACCGGAGCAGAACCGGATCAAACCAGCCTGTGGGCCGGGGGGTGGAACCTGAGGATGTCAACAGAGGCGGAACTACAGCCAGCTGTCAGGCCCAGTGTCAGGAGAGACTCCAGGAGGAAAGGTAATAAAGGCTTCGTAATGCGTTCATAATGCCTTTATAATGCCTTCATGCTGTTAAGTGTTACAGTGCTGTCATTTGATTGTTTAGCTTCAGGTGCAAAGGCAGGTGTTAAGCTGTAGCTAACAGGTATGTCGGTACAAGTATGTGTGTTCATCTCTCTCAGCGCCAGCCAGGTGGCACGGGCCTGAACACCTGGAGAGGTCCGCACCCATGTTCCCTAACCCCCAGACCCTGCCCAACAGTCACACAATGATTCACTAAACAGCGGGCACTCTGTTACTGACACAATGGCTTGAAACTTTACGCACACACACACACACACACACACACACACACACACACACACACACACACACACACACACACACACACACACACACACACACACACACACACACACACACACACACACACACACACACACACACACACACACACACACACACACACACACGTGAGGGTGATGAAATACAAATGCAATTATATTTGTTCCAACTGTATTCCACCCAGGGTCGATCAGTCTGCTGTGGACCCTGTAGAAAGCCTGTTAGTGGATCAGTACTCTCCCTGGGAGGATGTGGAAACCTGTTGGGTTTCCCTATTGTCTTTGTGTGTGTGCATGCTTGTGTGTGTTCTCCCATAGGCATGCCCTGCTTTGAAAGCTCCATGAATTCTGAGGTTTCAGACCCAGTCTGTTGCTCCATATAGAAGACTTACCCAGATACACATTATACACACTTATAGGTGCTACGTATAAAATGTCTCATCCATGTGGAAGCTAGGTGAATTGCAACAGTACTTAGGCTGAATATGAACAACTCTCCCTCCTCTCCTGCCTCCCATCTCTTCACAGCACAGCAGAGACTTTGTGGCTGTGGAACCTAGTGGAAACTACTCTCGCTTGAGACTTGTACTTTCAGTTTGGTCCACCAGCTTCAAACAGCTGAAAATCCGTTTTGTTAGTGAAAGATATTTCACATCGATTTACAGTACATTCGGAAGGTATTCAGACCCCTTGAGTTTTTCCACATTTTTTTTACATTACAGTCTTATTCTAAAATGTTCACTAGTCAATCTACACACAATACCCCATAATGGAAAAGGTTTTTAGAAAAAAACGAAATACCTTATTGTCACACCCTGACCATAGTTTATTTGTATGTTTCTATGTTTTGGTTGGTCAGGGTGTGATCTGAGTGGGCATTCTATGTTGGATGTCTTGTTTGTCTATTTCTATGTCTGGCCTGATATGGTTCTCAATCAGAGGCAGGTGTTAGTCATTGTCTCTGATTGGGAACCATATTTAGGTAGCCTGGGTTTCACTGTGTGTTTGTGGGTGATTGTTCCTGTCTCTGTGTTTTGCACCAGATAGGGCTGTTTAGGTTTTCGCACATTTGTTATTTTGTTAGTTTATTCGTGTATAGTCTCTCTATTTAAATCAAATGAATCACAACCACTCTGCATTTTGGTCCACTCTTCCTTCCCACAACGAAAGCCATGACACTTATTTACACAAAAGTATTCAGAACCTTTGCTATGAGAGTCAAAATTGAGCTCAGGTGCATCCTGTTTTCATTGATCATCCTTGAGATGTTTCTACAACTTGATTTGAGTCCACCTGTGGTAAATTCAATTGATTGGACATGATTTGGAAAGGCACACACCTATCTATGTAAGGTCCCACAGTTGACAGTGCATGTCAGGGCAGAAACCAAGCCATGAGGTCGAAGGAATTGTCCGTAGTGCTCCGAGACAGGTTGTGTTCAAGCATAGATCTGGGAAAGGGTACCTAAACAGCATTGAAGTTACCAAGAACACAGTGGCCTCTATCATTCTTAAATGGAAGACATTTAGGAAGAACTAGGAAGAATCACCAAGATTCTTCCTAGAGCTGGACGCCCGGCCAAACTGAACAATTGGGGGAGAAGGGCCTAGGTAAGGGAGGTAACCAAGAACTCGATGGTCACTCTGACAGAGCTCCAGAGTTCCTCTATGGAGATGGGAGAACCTTCCAGAAGGACTACCATCTCTGCAGCACTCCACCAATCAGGCCTTTATGGTAGTGTGGCCAGACGGAAGCCACTCTTCAGTAAAAGGCACATGACCGCCCGGGTTGGAGTTTGCCAAAAGGCACCTAAAGGACTTTCAGACCATGAGAAACAAGATTCTTTGGTCTGATGAAACCAAGATTGAACTCTTCGGTCTGAATGCCAAGCGTCACGTCTGAAGGACACCTGGCACCATCCCTACGGTGAAGCATGGTGGCAGCATCATGCTGTGGGGATGTTTTTCAGCGGCAGGGACTGAGAGACTAGTCAGGATCAAGGGAAAGATGTACAGAACAAAATACATAGAGATTCTTGATGAAAACCTGCTCCAGAGCGCTCAATACCCCAGACTGGGGCGAAGGTTCACCTTCCAACAGGACAACGACCCTAAACACACAGCCAAGACTACGCAGAAGTAGCTTCGGAACAAGTCTCTGAATGTCCTTGAGTGGCCCAGACAGAGCCCAGACTTGAAGCCATCGAACATCTCTGGAGAGACATCGCTTGAGATGATCTGCAGAGAAGACGAGAAACTCCCCAAATACCGGTTTGTCAAGCTTGTAGCGTCATACCCAAGAAGGCTCAAGGCTGTAATCACTGCCAAAGTTGCTTCAACAAAGTACTGAGTAAAGGGTCTGAAAATTTGATATTTCAGTAGTTGTTTTTTATTTGCAAAAATTGATAAAAATCTGTTTTTGCTTTGTCATTATGGGGTATTGTATGTAGATTGATGAGGGAAAAAACTATTTAATCAATTTTAGAATGACGTAAGCAACATAAGAAAATGTGTAAAAAGTCAAGAGGTCTTTCCCGAATGCACTGTAGATTGTACAATGATTCTTTACACTATGAATTGCTTGTTTGGTAACATAAACTGAAATTAGGCAAATGTTATAGAATTTTAGCAACCAGGTAATGGCAGGGCAATTTCTGCTTGTGCGATGATAACCATGCCTCTGAGTGAAGCTTTGACAACAAGAGCCAGAAGGCTGAACAATCTTTATGCAATTTTGTGTGGGCCCAAAACGTTTTAGTTGTTGTTGTTGAAACAAAGAAACATTGTGAAACTATCATTCCGCTATTACTGCAGATATCAGGACATTTTTCTGAAATAACAAAGAAAAAATATGACATATAGCTCCTTTAACCTGCACACCTCTCCTCTATCCTCCACCTGTATCATCAGCTCTCTCTCCTCCTCCATCCCCTTCTTCCCCCTCTGGGCTGGGAGTTAGCATGCTTTTACAATCGCATGCTGTCTCTGCTACATAGAGTGATACAACTGTTACAGTGAATACACACACCAAGGAACACACATACACACATACACACGTACACACACGTACACACGTACACACACGTACACACACACACACACCAAGGAACACACATACACACGTACACACACACACCAAGGAACACACATACACACGTACACACGTACACACACACACACACACACGTACACACGTACACACGTACACACGTACACACGTACATACACACATACACACATACACACGTACACACGCACACACACACACCAAGGAACGCACACACACACACACACACACACACACACACACACACACACACACACACACACACACACACACACACAAGGAACACACATACACACGTACACACACACACACACACACACACACACACACACACACACACACACACACACACACACACACACACACACACACACACACGCTCCAGGTGATAATAAAACAGTGACAGTGGGACGGCCGAGGAGGCTGCTTCCTCATATCAATGAAATGCTTCTCTCTGTCTGCTTCTCCAAGCTCTCATCTGAGGAGTGATACTGAATTAATATTGCTAATGGTTAGACCTCTAAATGACCTCTGTGTCTAAGAGGAGAGAGAGAAGAGAAAGACAGAGCGAGAGAGAGCAAGCGGGAGAAAAGCGCCATACATTTAATTAAAATGTTTTTTTGTGATGTGGGTGTATTCCGGTGTTAGTGTGTTGTCTATGTGACCAACCGATTCTTAAATCCGTCTCTGCTGCGCACCAAAAGACTAGGTTAGACCAATGGACTAAAGTATTTGTGTGTGTGTGCGTGTGTGTGTGTGTGCGTGTGCGTGCGTGCCACGGTTTCCTCCAGACTTTTCATGTGGTTGTTCGACCGCACCAGTTACTAGTCTCCATAGCAACAGTTTCTCCGCAAGTAATTTGCACATGGAAACATCCCATATGTCACACTCATACTCTCTCGCACACACCCTCTCTTGCAGACACACACAGATGGCTACATTGCAAGGACAAGCTCACCATCTCTCTGTTTCTCTTTCATGTGTTTTTTCTCCATCTCTCCTTCTTTCTCTCTGTCCCTCCATCACACAACCCTGCTGGGAGAATGAAGGGAGTAGATTCATGAAGACCTCCCCTACTGACAGACAAGATGAGATAAAGGGAGTAGATTCATGTACACCTCCCCTACTGACAGACAAGATGAGATGAAGGGAGTAGATTAATGTAGACCTCCCCTACTGACAGAAAAAATGAGATGAAGGGAGTAGATTCATGAAGACCTCCCCTACTGACAAATAAGATGAAGGGAGTAGATTAATGTAGACCTCCCCTACTGACAGACAGGATGAGATGAAGGGAGTAGATTCATGTAGACCTCCCCTACTGACAGACAAGACGAGATAAAGGGACTAGATTCATGAAGACCTCCCCTACTGACAGACAAGATGAAATGAAGGGAGTAGATTCATGAAGACCTCCCCTACTGACAGACAAGATTAAGGGAGTAGATTCATGAAGACCTCAACTACTGACAGACAGGATGAGATGAAGGGAGTAGATTCATGAAGACCCCCCCTACTGACAGACAAGATGAGATGAAGGGAGTAGATTCACGAAGACCTCCCCTACTGACAGACAAGATGAGATGAAGGGAGTAGATTCATGTAGACCTCCCCTACTGACAGACAAGATGAGATGAAGGGAGTAGATTCATGAAGTCCTCCCCTACTGACAGACGAGATGAGATGAAGGGAGTAGATTCATGAAGACCTCCCCTACTGACAGGTAAGATGAGATGAAGGGAGTAGATTAATGAAGACCTCCCCTACTGACAGACAAGATGAGATGAAGGGAGTAGATTCATGTAGACCTCCCCTACTGACAGAAAAAATGAGATGAAGGGAGTAGATTCATGAAGACCTCCCCTACTGACAGATAAGATGAAGGGAGTAGATTAATGTAGACCTCCCCTACTGACAGACGGGATGAGATGAAGGGAGTAGATTCACGAAGACAGACAAGATGAGAGGGAGGAGTAACTTCAAGTGTTTCTATATTTCGGGAAAGATGGGAGGATGAAACAGACATTTGTTTTAACAGATGTCCTGTCTTCATAAATACCATGTTTTTGTTTGTTTCGGTTTAGAACAGTATAAAAGCTCATTTGGTACCTGTGTAGCTGGATAGTTTGGGAACGAGACACGGACTGAGGGAGGGAAAGAGGAAGAGGGATCAGTGAAAGAGACTCAATATTGACAGGGTCAGTCAGACAGATAGACAATTGAAACAGCAGGTTCGGTCTCCCTCTCTATTCTCAGACTGAACTCCCCTTCTGGCCTGAGAAGGTTTTTGCTTCACAAGGTGACCTTGTCATAGTGGTGGCAATGGTGTATTTTTCGGGAGTTGGGGGGGGGGTAATGTGGACGGTTCTGTCCCTGAGGATTTACCACTCTAATTTGTTCCTTGTTTTCTGTCAGAGTGGATGGCTGCAGGCTACACACACACACACACACACACACACACACACACACACACACACACACACACACACACACACACACACACACACACACACACACACACACACACACACACACACACACACACACACACACACACACACACCTCAGGTCCCAAGTGCTCGCCCCTGTCATCCGGGTCAAAGAGGTGATGAAGAGCTGTGAGGAAGAGAGGTGGGGAGGAGAGAAAGTGGAGGAGGAGAGGACACCTCTCACAGTAACCACAGCCCCCTAGTGGCAGATCTTAGCCCTCTACAGATATGAATATGTATAAACACATACAGGACAATGACCCTGCATGGCCTTGGTCAGCATGGTAATATAATCATTCAACATAGAGTCTTCAGGAAAATCAGAGTACAGTTAGCTTGATGATAAAATCAACCATAAATTAGTTTCTACACACAATCCCAAGAAACATAACTTTAGTGTTGGATGCGGTTGTTGTCCAGTCCCCAGTAAATGAGCTATAGCACTGGGGATCATCCATAAGAGAGTAGCTTCACTCTAGGAACAGCTACAGTAGTGTGACTGGGTTTTAACAACACTGTCAGCCCGCTGAGACACTGTAAAGCCCAGGCAAGGTCATTTTTCCTGCTCCTATTAGACATCTTTGTTGGATTGTGTTGCATTGGGTTGTTCCTTTCATGTCTGCAATCATTCTCTCTCTCTCTCTCTCTCTCTCTCTCTCTCTCTCTCTGTCTGTTAGTGTGACAGATGTAATGGAGGATTATTTCATTAGATGTGTTAGAGGCACAGCAGGTCACAGCCGCAGCGGACATTTAATTACATCACACACACACACACACACACACACACACACACACACACACACACACACACACACACACACACACACACACACACACACACACACACACACACACACACACACACACACACACACACACACACACACACACACACACACACACACACACACACACAGATGAATTCAGCTGTGACAGGAAAGGCTGTGATGGAGCATGATACTAATATAAACCACTCAGCAGGCAAGCTAACCCCGGAGCTATCTATACAAATCTACCTCCTACCTCTCTCTACCTCTCCCTATACCTCTTTCATCCCCCTTACTCTCACTCTCTATCTACCTCTCTTGGCTTTCATGTCGCTCACATGCTGGGATGACTCTGAAGGGAGGGGGGGTTGTCACAAGAATGTGTGTGCATGAGTGTACTTACTTGTGTGTGTGTGTGTGTGTGTGTGAGCTTGTGTGAGCCATGTGTGCATGCCTATATAGTCTACTGGTCTGTAACTATTAGCCACTCATAATGGCCAAAAAAAGATGAATGAAATACTGCTGTGGGCATCAGGTACAGTAGTTTAGAAGTTGATGGCAGCTTCGCTTCAAGTCCTTAGGAAACTGCAGTATTTTGTTTATTTAATGTATTATTTCTTACGTGTTAATGCATACAGCCGGGAAGAACTATTTGATATCAGAGAGACATTAACTTACTAGCACAACCAGCACTACGACCAGGAATATGACTTTCCCGATGCAGATCCTTTGTCTGACCTTAAGCCATTTTGCCACAACTTTGAAAGTATGCTTGGGGTCATTGTCCATTTGGAAGACCCATTTGCGACCAAGCTTTAACTTCCTGACTGAGGTCTTGAAATGTTGCTTCAAAATATCCCCATAATTTTCCTTCCTCATAATAATCTATTTTGTGAAGTGCACCAGACTCTCCTGCAGCAAAGCACCCCCCGCAACATGATGCTGCCACCCCCGTGCTTCACGGTTGGGATGGTGTCTTCGACTTGCAAGCCTCCCCCTTTTTCCTCCAAACATAACGATGGTCATTATGACCAAACAGTTCTATTTTGGTTTCATTAGACCACAGGATATTTCTCCAAAAAGTACCATCTTTGTCCTCATGTGCATTTGCAAACCGTAGTCTGTATTTTTTATGGCGATTTTGGAGCAGTGGCTTCTTCCTTGCTGAGCAGCCTTTCAGATTATGTCCATATAGGACTTGTTTTACTGTGGATATAGATACTTTTGTACCTGTTTCCTACAGCATCTCCACAAGGTCCTTTGCTGTTGTTCTGGGATTGATTTGCACTTTTCTCATCAAAGTACGTTCGTCTCTATGAGAACGCGTCTCCTTCCTGAGCGGTATGATGGCTGCGTGGTCCCATGGTGTTTATACTTGCGTACTATTGTTTGTACAGATGAACGTGGTACCTTCAGGCATTTGGAAATTGCTCCCAAAGATGAACCAGACTTGTGGAGGTCTACAATTTCTTTCTGAGGTCTTGGCTCAGTTATTTTGATTTTCCCATGATGTCAAGCAAAGATGCACTTTGTTTGAAGGTAGGCCTTGAATACGTCCACAGGTACACCTCCAATTGACTCAAATGGTGTCAATTAGCCTATCAGAAGCTTGTAAAGCCACAACTTTATTTTCTGGAATTTTCCAAGCTGTTTAAAGGCACAGTCAATTTAGTGTATGTACATTTTGGACCCACTGGAATTGTGATACAGTGAATTATAAGTGAAATAATCTGTCTGTAAACAATTGTTGGAAAAATTACTTGTGTCATGCACAAAGTAGATGTCCTAAGCGACTTGCCAAAACTATTGTTTGTTAACAAGAAATTTGTGGAGTGGTTGAAAAACAAATTATAATGACTCCAACCTAAGTGTATGTAAACTTCTGACTTCAACTGTATATAATGTATCCTTCACTATCTATTCTTTAGTTTCTATTGCATCTTAGCAGCTCTGTCACTGCTCATCCATATACAGTGGGGCAAAAAAGTATTTAGTCAGCCACCAATTGTGCAAGGTCTCCCACTTAAAAAGATGAGAGAGGCCTGTAATTTTCATCATAGGTACACTTCAACTATGACATACAAAAAAATCCAGAAAATCACATCGTAGGATTTTTAATGAATTGTTTTGCAAATTATGGTGGAAAATAAGTATTTGGTCACCTACAAACAAGTAAGATTTCTGGCTCTCACAGACCTGTAACTTCTTTAAGAGGCTCCTCTGTCCTCCACTCGTTACCTGTATTAATGGCACCTGTTTGAACTGGTTATCAGTATAAAAGACACCTGTCCACAACCTCAAACAGTCACACTCCAAACTCCACTATGGCCAAGACCAAAGAGCTGTCAAAGGACACCAGAAACAAAGTTGTAGACCTGCACCAGGCTGGGAAGACTGAATCTGCAATAGGTAAGCAGCTTGGTTTATAGAAATCAACTGTGGGAGCAATTATTAGGAAATGGAAGACATACAAGACCACTGATAATCTCCCTCGATCTGGGGCTCCATGCAAGATCTCACCCCGTGGGGTCAAAATGATCACAAGAATGGTGAGCAAAAATCCCAGAACCACACGGGGGGACCTAGTGAATGACCTGCAGAGAGCTGGGACCAAAGTTACAAAGCCTACCATCAGTAACACACTACGCCGCCAGGGACTCAAATCCTGCAGATCCAGACGTGTCCCCCTGCTTAAGCCAGTACATGTCCAGGCCCGTCTGAAGTTTGCTAGAGAGCATTTGTATGATCCAGAAGAAGATTGGGAGAATGTCATATGGTCAGATGAAACCAAAATATAACTTTTTGTTAAAAACTCAACTCGTCGTGTTTGGAGGACAAAGAATGCTGAGTTGCATCCAAAGAACACCATACCTACTGTGAAGCATGAGGTGGAAACATCATACTTTGGGGCTGTTTTTCTGCAAAGTGACCAGGACGACTGATCCGTGTAAAGGAAAGAATGAATGGGGCCATGTATCGTGTGATTTTGAGTGAAAACCTCCTTCCATCAGCAAGGGCATTGAAGATGAAATGTGGTTGGGTCTTTCAGCATGACAATGATCCCAAACACACCGCCCGGGCAACAAAGGAGTGGCTTCGTAAGAAGCATTTCAAGGTCATGGAGTGGCCTAGCCAGTCTCCAGATCTCAACCCCATAGAAAATCTTTGGAGGGAGTTGAAAGTCCGTGTTACCCAGCAACAGCCCCAAAACATCACTGCTCTAGAGGAGATCTGCATGGAGGAATGGGCCAAAATACCAGCAACAGTGTGTGAAAACCTTGTAAAGACTTACAGAAAATGTTTTGAGATAAACTTTTGTTATTGACAAAATACTTATTTTCCACCATAATTTGCAAATAAATTCATTAAAAATCCTACAATGTGATTTTCTGGATTTCTTTTCTCATTTTGTCTGTCATAGTGTACCTATGATGTAAATTACAGGCCTCTCTCATCTTTTTAAGTGGGAGAACTTGCACAATTGGTGGCTGACTAAATACTTTTTTGCCCCGCTGTATTTTACACTTATATATTCTCATCCCATTCCTTTACTAGATTGGGTGTATTAGGTTTTGTTGTGGAATTGTTAGATATTACCTGTTAGATACTGCTCCACTGTCGGATCTAGGAGCATAAGCTTTTCGCTGCACTCGCAATAAAATCCGCTAACCATGTGTATGTGACCAATAACATTTGATTTGAATTTATTGGATTTAGGTTCCAGAGTTAGCCCAGAAAATGGATTTATTGGCGGTTTGAATCTCAGGGCTGGAGGGTTTCTGTAATCAGTACCTACTGCCACTGGTCTCTTCAGCAAGGCACTGAAACCCTAAACCCCCCGGTACCCAGTGCTTCCTGCTTGCCTCTCGTATGTGTGTGGTGTTTCATCTCAGAGTGATGGAACTAGATTAAGGTCCTGAGAGAGCTGCGACAGATCAGGCTAAAGTCTCATCCCCTGAGGGTCTCTCTCGTTCTCTCTCACAATTCAATTCAAAAGGGCTTTATTGCCACTGGAAACATACATTGCCAAAGCAAGTGAAATAGATAACGAATAATAGGGAAATAAACAACCATACATAAACAGTAAACATTACACTGCTTTAAAAGAATAGAGGCATTTTGAATGTTATATTGTGGCGATGTACAGTGTTGTACAAATATTGAAGAGTTTAAGTACAAAAGGGAAAATAAATAAATATACATGAGTTTTATTTACAATGCTATTTGCTCTGCCTCATTCAGGGTTTGCAATGCATTCAGACAGCATTCAGACAGTATTCAGACCTTTTCACTTTTTCCACATTTTGTTATGTTACCAGCCTTATTTTAAAATTGATTTTTTTTAAATGTCCCTTATCAATCTACACACTACCCCATAATGACAAAGCAAAAACAGGTTTTTAGAAATTTAGAAATGTATAAAATGCTTTAAACAGAAATGCCTTATTTACATAAGTATTCAGACCCTTTGCTATCAGACTCGAAATTGAGCTCAGGTGCATCCTGTTTCCATTGATCATCCTTGAGATGTTTCAAAAAATTGATTGGAGTTCACCTGTGGTAAATTGAATTGATTGGACATGATTTGGAAAGGCACACACCTGTCTATATAAGGTCCTACAGTTGACAGTGTATGTCAGAGCAAAAACCAAGCCATGAGGTCGAAGGAATGTCCGTAGAGCTCCGAGACAGGATTGTGTCGAGGCATAGATCTGGGGTAGGGTACCAATAAATGTCTGCAGCATTGAAGGTCCCCAAGAACATAGTTGCCTCCATCATTTGCCTCCATCTTAAATGGAAGAACTTTGGAACCACTAAGACTTTCCTAGAGTTGGCAGCTCTTCCAAACTGAGCAATCGGGGGAGAAGGGCCTTGGTCAGGGAGGTGACCAAGAACCTGATGGTCACTCTGATAGAGCTCTAGAGTTCCTCTGTCAAGATGGGAGAACTTTCCAGAATAACAACCATCTTTGCAGCACTCCACCAATCAGGCCTTTATGGTAGTGTGGCCAGACGGAAGCCACTCTTCAGTAAAAGGCACATGACCGCCCGGTTGGAGTTTGCCAAAAGGCACCTAAAGGACTCTGACCATGAGAAACAAGATTATTTGGTCTGATGAAACCAAGATTGGAATCTTTGCGGTCTGAATTCCAAGCGTCACGTCTGAAGGACACCTGGCACTATCCCTACGGTGAAGCATGGTGGCAGCATCATGCTGTGGGGATGTTTTTCAGCGGCAGGGACTGAGAGACTAGTCAGGATCAAGGGAAAGATGTACAGAACAAAATACATAGAGATTCTTGATGAAAACCTGCTCCAGAGCGCTCAATACCCCAGACTGGGGCGAAGGTTCACCTTCCAACAGGACAACGACCCTAAACACACAGCCAAGGCTACGCAGAAGTAGCTTCGGAACAAGTCTCTGAATGTCCTTGAGTGGCCCAGACAGAGCCCGGACTTGAAGCCATCGAACATCTCTGGAGAGACATCGCTTGAGATGATCTGCAGAGAAGATGGGAGAAACTCCCCAAATACCGGTTTGTCAAGCTTGTAGCGTCATACCCAAGAAGACTCGAGGCTGTAATCACTGCCAAAGTTGCTTCAACAAAGTACTGAGTAAAGTGTCTGAATATTTGATATTTCAGTAGTTGTTTTTTATTTGCAGAAATTGATAAAAATCTGTTTTTGCTTTGTCATTATGGGGTATTGTATGTAGATTGATGAGGGAAAAAACTATTTAATCAATTTTAGAATGACGTAAGCAACATAAGAAAATGTGTAAAAAGTCAAGAGGTCTTTCCCGAATGCACTGTAGATTGTACAATGATTCTTTACACTATGAATTGCTTGTTTGGTAACATAAACTGAAATTAGGCAAATGTTATAGAATTTTAGCGTCATATCCAAGAAGACTCGTGGCTGTAATCGCTGCTAAAAGGTGCTTCAACAAAGTACTGAGTATAGGGTCTGAATACTTATGTAAATGTGATATTTCAGTTGTTGTTTTTTATTTGCAAAAATTGATGAAAAGCTGTTTTTGCTTTGTCATTATGGGGTATTGTATGTAGATTGATGAGGGAATTAAAAAAAAAATCTATTTTAGAATAACGTAAGCAACATAAGAAAATGTGTAAAAAGTCAAGAGGTCTTGAATAGCGTCATACCAAAGAAGACTTGAAAGTTGCTGCCAAAGGTGCTTCAACAATGTACTGAGTAAAGGGTCTGAATACTTATGTGAATGTGATATTTCAGTGTTTTTAATACATTTAAAAGCATTTCTAAAAACCTTGCTTTGTTTTGTCGTTATGGGGTATTGTGTTTAGATTGATGAGGGAAAAAAACTTTTGAATCAATTTTAGAATAAGGCTGTAACGTAACAAAATGTGGAAAAAGTCAAGGGGTCTGAATACTTTCCCAATGCACTGTATGTCCCATATTGATATTGTCCACCCGGTGGCCATTCTATTTAACGACATCTAACTTGCGATTTTTCTTTGGCGCTGAAAAGGGAACCAGGAATGAATTTAGTTAAGAGTCCTTGTTGAGAACGGTTGCTGTACTGCTAGTTATCTCCTACAATCCTTGTAAAAGCATTTGAAAGTATTGCTTTTTCACTTTCATCAATCAATAAAACACTGGAGGTTTTTGGAATCCTGACAATGATTCAGTTTCTTTTTAAATGGTTTGGCTGGCTGTAAAATTACAGTTACACACACCATAAGGAAGACCATATAGTGTTTGTTCACTGGTTGCCATTTTCGTTTGTCAACAGGTTGCAAATCTTGCTGCTGTGATGGTAACTGTGGTATTCACCTATTAAATATGGGAGTTGATCAAAATTGGATTAGTTTTAGAATTCTTTGTGGGTCTGTGTAATCTGAGGGAAATACAGTTGAAGTCGGAAGTTTACATACACTTAGGTTGGAGTCATTAAAACTTGTTTTTCAACCACTCCACAAATTTCTTAGAAGTAGTTTTGGCAAGTCGCTTAGGACACATATGTCAGAGTCAAGGCCCGCGGGCCACATCCGGCCCGCGAGAAGGTTTTTTACGGCCCCTGGGATGATCTTGATTTATTATTAGAACCGGCCCGCAGACCGCAGCAAGCCGGCAGCCCGCAGATCTTTTACACGCACCAATACTACATTTCCCACAATGCAACGGTGACGCACCGAGCAGTAGGCTGCTTCATTTCAATATTTATTGGCACAGCAGTCGTCAGCATCACAGTAAAATTAACTTTCAGATACCCATCAAAAATGGCAAAACGGAAGGTGGACACTGAGAACCGGGGGTTTCAAACAAGGTGGGAGTCGGAGTATATGTTCACGGAGGTAGCTGGAAAACCTGTGTGTCTTCTGTGTGGAGAAAGTGTGGCGGTACTGAAAGAGTATAATCTGAGACGACATTATGAAACGAAACACGCGGACAAAAACAAGAATATGGACATGGAACAAAGGCTACAAAAGGCAGAGGAATTAAAACGAGGCCTCAAATCTCGACAGGCTCTGTTCAAAAAAGCCAAATCACAAGGCCAGGCTGCTGTCAAGGCCAGTTTTATTTTGGCAGAAGAGATCGCTAAATCAGCCCGGCCATTTACGGAGGGGATTTCATCAAAAACTGCATGATTAAAGTTTGTGACGAAGTTTGCCCAGAAAAAAGGCAACTCTTTTTAAATGTGAGTCTGAGCAGAAACACCATTGCCGAGAGAGTAGACCAGTTGTCCATCAATCTAAAAGAGCAGCTTGTGAAAAAGGGAAAAGATTTCATTGCATATTCCTTGGCTGTGGATGAGAGCACCGACATTGACATTGCCCAGTTGTCAATTTTCATCCGCGGAGTGGATTCCAGCCTAAGCGTGACAGAGGAGTTTTTGGCTTTACGTCCTATGCATGGCACAACTACGGGGCATGATTTGTATGAAGAGGTGTCAAGATGTGTAAATGAGATGGAGCTGCCTTGGGAAAAACTCGTGGGTTTGACAACCGACGGAGCACCTGCGATGTGTGGACACAGGAGCGGACTGGTGGCGAAGATACGGGAAAAGATGCAAGAGGAAAACGCGACAGGTGAGCTGACACCACCAAGTATCACCCTCAACCTCAAACAAGTGAACATTACTGTGCAATCACATATTTAGAGTTTTTACTCAGTTCAAGTTTAAAAGTTAAAGTTTAATATTTGTTTTCACTGCATGTTACTTCTCCTTAAACAAAGTGTTGTTTTTGATTAATAGATTTTTGCACTTTATTTTATTGTATTTCAATCCAATTATATTTTAAAAATATTTCAGTTGAGTGGATGATAGAAAATTGCTATTATTGTTTTTTTTTTCTTTGAAGTAAATTTAGCCCACTTTTGCTAAAATAGAAAATATAGGCTACTGATGGTGCCTTGAATACCGGTTTCTTTCATTTAATGTTCATGTTATGGGGATTTTTATATAAAGGAAATTTGTCTTTTGTGTCTGTTGAAAATTAAAGATTACTGACAGAGCCATAAGAAAATATTGCTTTATTTATCTGATCATATTGGAATATATTTGTTAGGTTTTCAGTAGGTTCAATTAGGTTCACTAGACTATATGCGTCATTTAAAAATTTTTCAATGAACATTCGAACAGTCCGGCCCTCGGCTTGTAGCTAAATTTTTTATTTGGCCCTCCGTCCATTTGACTTTGACACCCCTGGCTTAGGACATCTACTTTGTGCATGACACAAGTCATTTTTCCAACAATTGTTTACAGACAGATTATTTCACTTATAATTCACTGTATCACAATTCCAGTGGGTCAGAAATTTACATACATTAAGTTGACTGTGCCTTTTAAACAGCTTGGAAAATTCCAGAAGAGGTCTACCTGTGGATGTATTTCAAGCCCTACCTTCAAACTCAGTGCCTCTTTGCTTGACATCATCATGGAAAGATCAAAAGATGTCAACCAAGAACTCCACAAGTCTGGTTCATCCTGGGGAGCAATTTCTAAATGCCTCAAGGTATGTTCATCTGTACAAACAATAGTACACAAGTATAAACACCATGGGACCACGCAGCCGCCATACCGCTCAGGAAAGAGACGCGTTCTGTCTCCTAGAGATGAACGTTGGTGCGAAAAGTGCAAATCAAACCTAGAACAACAGCAAAGGACCTTGTGAAGATGCTGGAGGAAACAGGTACAAAAGTATCTATATCCACAGTAAGACGAGTCCTATATGGACATAACCTGAAAAGTCGCTCAGCAAGGAAGAAGCCACTGCTCCAAAACCACCATAAAAATAACAGACTAAGGTTTGCAACTGCACATGGGGACAAAGATCATACTTTTTGGAGAAATGTCATCTGGTCTAATGAAACAAAAATATAACTGTTTGGCCATAATGACCGTCGTTATGTTTGGAGGAAAATGGGGGATGCTTGCAAATCGAGAACACCATCCCAACCGTGAAGCACGGGGGTGGCAGTGTCATGTTGTGGGGGTGCTTTGCTGCAGGAGGGACTGGTGCACTTCACAAAATAGATGGCATCATGAGGAAAGAAAATTATGGGGATATATTGAAGCAACGTCTCAAGACATCAGTCAGGAAGTTAAAGTTTGGTCTCAAATGGGTCTTCCAAATGGAGAATGACCCCAAGCATACTTTCAAAGTTGTGGCAAAATGGCTTAAGGACAACATAGTCAAGGTATTGATGTGGTCATCACAAAGCCCTGACCTCAATCCTATAGAAAATTTGTGGGCAGAACTGAAAAAGTGTGTGCGAGCAAGGAGGCCTACAAACCTGACTCAGTTACACCAACTCTGTCAGGAGAAATGGGCCAAAATTCACCCAACTTATTGTGGAAAGCTTGTGGAAGGCTACCCAAAATGTTTTGACCCAAGTTAAACAATTTAAAGGCAATGCTACCAAATACTAATTGAGTGTATGTAAACTTCTGACCCAGAAGCTGAAATAAATCATTATTCCCAATAAATGTGGGAATTAAAGCTAAAATAAATCATTCTCTCTACTATTATTCTGACATTTCACATTCTTAAAATAAAGTGGTGATCCTAACTGACCTAAAAGACGGAATTTTTACTTGGATTAAATGTCAGGAATTGTGAAAAACTGAGTTTAAATGTACTAGGCTAAGGTGTATGTATACTTCTGACTTCAACTGCACGTGTCTCTAACATGGTCATACATTTGGCAGGAGGTTAGGAAGTGCAACTCAGTTTCCACCTCATTTTGTGGGCAGTGTGCTCTCGAGAGCCAGTTGTGCCTTCTGCGGCATCTCTCAATAGCAAGGCTATGTTCACTGAGTCTGTACATAGTCAAAGCTTTTCTCAACTTTGGGAATTTTCATAATTATCTTCCTCCCTCCCTCCCACTCTGTTGTCTGTGAGGAGTACTTTACTAACCACAGGAGATAACATAGAGAGAGGAGCAAGGACAACACACATAAACACACTAGTACACACACTCAATACACACTACACACATAGATCATAGAGAGTGTGAGAAGAGAGAGGAAACAGAAAGAGAGAGGAGATAAGAACAACATGTCACACCATCATTCAGAGAGAGAATGGGTAGGGGTGGATAGAGGTAGAGATGGGATGGATAGAGAGATAGAATAAGGAGGAATGGATAGAGATAGAGATGGGATGGATAGAGAGATAGAATAGGGAGGGATGGATAGAGATAGAGATGGGATGGATAGAGAGATAGAATAGGGAGAGACTTCCGGCGCCGACAGAGATGGCCACCTCGCTTCGCGTTCCTAGGAAACTATGCAGTTTTTTGTTTTTTTATGTGTTATTTCTTACATTAGTACCTCAGGTCATCTTAGGTTTCATAACATACAGCCGAGAAGAACTACTGTATATAAGATCAGCGTCAACTCACCATCAGTACGACCAAGAATATGTTTTTCGCGACGCGGATCCTGTGTTCTGCCTTACAAACAGGACAACGGAATGGATCGCATGCAGCGACCCCAAAAACGACTCCGAAAAAGAGGGAAACGTAGCGGTCTTCTGGTTAGACTACGGAGATGGGCACATCGTGCCCCACTTCCTAGCATTCTTCTTGCCAATGTCCAGTCTCTTAACAACAAGGTTGATGAAATCCGAGCAAGGGTAGCATTCCAGAGGGACATCAGAGACTGTAACGTTCTGTGCTTCACGGAAACATGGCTCACTGGAGAGACGCTATCCGATGCGGTGCAGCCAACGGGTTTCTCCACGCATCGCGCCGACAGAAACAAACACCTTTCTGGTAAGAAGAGGGGTGGGGGTGTATGCCTTATGGCTAACGAGGCATGGTGCGATGAAAGAAACATACAGGAACTCAAATCCTTCTGTTCACCTGATTTAGAATTCCTCACAATCAAGTATAGACCGCATTACCTACCAAGAGAATTCTCTTCGATTATAATCACAGCCGTATATATCCCCCCCCAAGCAGACACATCGATGGCTCTGAACGAACTTTATTTAACTCTTTGCAAACTGGAAACCATTTATCCGGAGGCTGCATTCATCGTTGTTGGGGATTTTAACAAGGCTAATCTGAAAACAAGACTCCCTAAATTTTATCAGCATATCGATTGCGCAACCAGGGGCGGAAAAACCTTGGATCACTGTTACTCTAACTTCCGCAACGCATATAAGGCCCTGCCCCGCCCCCCTTTCGGAAAAGCTGACCACAACTCCATTTTGCTGATACCTGCCTACAGACAAAAGCTAAAAAAGAAGCTCCCACGCTGAGGTCTGTCCAACGCTGGTCCGACCAAGCTGACTCCACACTCCAAGACTGCTTCCATCACGTGGACTGGGACATGTTTCATATTGCGTCAAATAACAACATTGACGAATACGCTGATTCGGTGTGCGAGTTCATTAGAACGTGCGTTGAAGATGTCGTTCCCATAGCAACGATTAAAACATTCCCTAACCAGAAACCTTGGATTGATGGCAGCATTCGTGTGAAACTGAAAGCACGAACCACTGCTTTCAATCAGGGCAAGGTGTCTGGCAACATGACTGAATACAAACAATGCAGCTATTCCCTCCGTAAGGCTATCAAACAAGCTAAGCGTCAGTACAGAGACAAAGTAGAATCCCAATTCAACGGCTCAGACACAAGAGGCATGTGGCAGGGTCTACAGTCAATCACGGACTACAGGAAGAAATCCAGCCCAGTCACGGACCAGGATGTCTTGCTCCCAGGCAGACTAATTAACTTTTTTGCCCGCTTTGAGGACAATACAGTGCCACTGACACTGCCTGCAACGGAAAAATGCGGTCTCTCCTTCACTGCAGCCGAGGTGAGTAAAACATTTAAACGTGTTAACCCTCGCAAGGCTGCAGGCCCAGACGGCATCCCCAGCCGCGCCCTCAGAGCATGCGCAGACCAGCTGGCTGGTGTGTTTACGGACATATTCAATCAATCCCTATACCAGTCTGCTGTTCCCACATGCTTCAAGAGGGCACCATCGTTCCTGTTCCCAAGAAAGCTAAGGTAACTGAGCTAAACGACTACCGCCCCGTAGCACTCACTTCCGTCATCATGAAGTGCTTTGAGAGACTAGTCAAGGACCATATCACCTCCACCCTACCTGACTCCCTAGACCCACTCCAATTTGCTTACCGCTCAAATAGGTCCACAGACGATGCAATCTCAACCACACTGCACACGGCCCTAACCCTTCTGGACAAGAGGAATACCTATGTGAGAATGCTGTTCATCGACTACGGCTCGGCATTCAACACCATAGTACCCTCCAAGCTCGTCATCAAGCTCGAGACCCTGGGTCTCGACCCCGCCCTGTGCAACTGGGTACTGGACTTCCTGACGGGCCGCCCCCAGGTGGTGAGGGTAGGTAACAACATCTCCTCCCCGCTGATCCTCAACACTGGGGCCCCACAAGGGTGCGTTCTGAGCCCTCTCCTGTACTCCCTGTTCACCCACGACTGCGTGGCCACGCACGCCTCCAACTCAATCATCTCAAGTTTGCGGACGACACAACAGTGGTAGGCTTGATTACCAACAACGACGAGACGGCCTACAGGGAGGACAGGAGGGCCCTCGGAGTGTGGTGTCAGGAAAATAACCTCACACTCAACGTCAACAAAACTAAGGAGATGATTGTGGACTTCAGGAAACAGCAGAGGGAACAACCCCCTATCCACATCGATGGAACAGTAGTGGAGAGAGTAGCAAGTTTTAAGTTCCTCGGCATACACATCACAGACAAACTGAATTGGTCCACTCACACAGACAGCATCGTGAAGAAGGCGCAGCAGCGCCTCTTCAACCTCAGGAGGCTGAAGAAATTCGGCTTGTCACCAAAAGCACTCACAAACTTCTACAGAGGCACAATCGAGAGCATCCTGGCGGGCTGTATCACCGCCTGGTACGGCAACTGCTCCGCCCTCAACCGTAAGGCTCTCCAGAGGGTAGTGAGGTCTGCACAACGCATCATCGGGGGCAAACTACCTGCCCTCCAGGACACCTACACCACCCGATGTTACAGGAAGGCCATAAAGATCATCAAGGACATCTACCACCCGAGCCACTGCCTGTTCACCCCGCTATCATCCAGAAGGCGAGGTCAGTACAGGTGCATCAAAGCTGGGACCGAGAGACTGAAAAACAGCTTCTATCTCAAGGCCATCAGACTGTTAAACAGCCACCACTAACATTGAGTGGCTGCTGCCTACACACTGACACTGACTCAACTCCAGCCACTTTAATAATTGATGGGAAATGTTGTAAATATATCACTAGCCACTTTAAACAATGCTACCTTATATAATGTTACTTACCCTACATTATTCATCTCATATGCATACCTATATACTGTACTCTATATCATCGACTGCATCCTTATGTAATACATGTATCACTAGCCACTTTAACTATGCCACTTTGTTTACATACTCATCTCATATGTATATACTGTACTCGATACCATCTACTTTTTCTTGCCTATGCTGCTCTGTACCATCACTCACTCATATATCCTTATGTACATATTCTTTATCCCCTTACACTGTGTATAAGACAGTAGATTTGGAATTGTTAGTTAGATTACTTGTTGGTTATTACTGCATTGTCGGAACTAGAAGCACAAGCATTTCGCTACACTCGCATTAACATCTGCTAAACATGTGTATGTGACAAATAAAATTTGATTTGATTTGATTTGATAGAGAGATAGAATAGGGAAGGATGGATAGAGATAGAATAGGGAAGGATGGGTAGAGATAGAATAGAGAGGGATGATAGAGAGGGAGGGATAGAGATAGAATAGAGAGGGCTGGATAGAGATAGAATAGAGAGGGATGGATAGAGATAGAATAGAGAGGGATGGATAGAGATAAAATAGAGAGGGATGGATAAAGATAGAATAGAGAGGGATGGATAGAGATAGAATAGAGAGGGATGGATAGAGATAGAATAGAGAAGGATGATAGAGATAGAATAGAGAGGGATGGATAGAGATAGAATAGAGAGGGATGGATAGAGATAGAATAGAGAAGGATGATAGAGATAGAATAGAGAGGGATGGATAGAGATAGAATAGAGAAGGATGGATAGAGATAAAATAGAGAGGGATGGATAAAGATAGAATAGAGAGGGATGGATAGAGATAAAATAGAGAGGGATGGATAGAGATAAAATAGAGAGGGATGGATAGAGATAGAATGGAGAGGGGTGGATAAAGATAGAATAGAGAAGGATGGATAGAGATAGAATATAGAGGGATGGATAGAGATAGAATAGAGAAGGATGGATAGAGATAGAATATAGAGGGATGGATAGAGATAGAATAGAGAAGGATGGATAGAGATAGAATATAGAATATAGAAGGATGGATAGAGATATAATATAGAGGGATGGATAGAGATAGAATAGAGAAGGATGGATAGAGATAGAATATAGAATATAGAAGGATGGATAGAGATAGAATATAGAATATAGAAGGATGGATAGAGATAGAATATAGAGGGATGGATAGAGATAGAATAGAGAAGGATGGATAGAGATAGAATATAGAATATAGAAGGATGGATAGAGATAGAATATAGAGGGATGGATAGAGATAGAATAGAGAAGGATGGATAGAGATAGAATATAGAATATAGAAGGATGGATAGAGATAGAATATAGAATATAGAAGGATGGATAGAGATAGAATATAGAATATAGAAGAATGGATAGAGATAGAATATAGAATATAGAAGGATGGATAGAGATAGAATAGAGAAGGATGGATAGAGATAGAATATAGAATATAGAAGAATGGATAGAGATAGAATAGAGAAGGATGGATAGAGATATAATATAGAGGGATGGATAGAGATAGAATAGAGAAGGATGGATAGAGATATAATATAGAATATAGAAGGATGGATAGAGATAGAATATAGAATATAGAAGGATGGATAGAGATAGAATAGAATATAGAAGGATGGATAGAGATAGAATAGAGAAGGATGGATAGAGATAGAATATAGAATATAGAAGGATGGATAGAGATAGAGAGATAGAATAGGGAGGGATGGATAGAGATAGAATAGAGAAGGATGGATAGAGATAGAATATAGAATATAGAAGGATGGATAGAGATAGAATAGAGAAGGATGGATAGAGATATAATATAGAATATAGAAGGATGGATAGAGATAGAGAGATAGAATATAGAGGGATGGATAGAGATAGAATAGAGAAGGATGGATAGAGATAGAATATAGAATATAGAAGGATGGATAGAGATAGAATATAGAAGGATGGATAGAGATAGAATAGAGAATATAGAAGGATGGATAGAGATAGAGAGACAGAATAGGGAGGGATGGGGGTCATAGTCATGTGTGTTTATTGTACTGTACTGACTCTGTGTTTGTGTCTCTCTGTCTCTCAGGGCAGGATCGTAGCGAGGCCGGGTTGATCAGGCGGTTTAAGGGGGATGGCGTTCGCTACAAGGCTAAACTCATCGGTCTGGACGAAGTCACGGCCGCAAGGGGAGACAAACTCTGTCAAGACTCCATGATGAAGCTCAAGGTGAGTGTGTGTGTGTTTGACCCCGAGGACAGGGAATGAGGGGGAAGGGGTCTAGGGTAATAATGGAGCATAATGAGGAGATGAGGGAGAGAAGATAGGGGAGGTGAGGATAGTGATTTAGGCTCCTATCTCATTTAACATGCTGGGTAATTGTGTGATGGAAGGATGGTGTGAAAAAGGTGAGGGGTGAGGAAAGGTGAGGAAAGGTGAGGAAAGGTGAAGGGTGAGGATATGTGAGGGGTGAGGACAGGTGAGGGGTGAGGAGAGGAGAGGAGAAGTGAGGGGTGAGGAGAGGAGAGGGGTGAGGAGAAGTGAAGGATGAGGAGAAGAGAGGGGTGAGGAGAAGTGAGGGGTGAGGAGAGGTGAGGTGAGGGGTGAGGAGAAGAGAGGGGTGAAGAAAAGTGAAGGATGAGGAGAGGTGAGGAGAAGAGAGGGGTGAGGAGAAGAGAGGGGTGAGGAGAAGTGAAGGGTGAGGAGAATAGAGGGGTGAGGAGAGGTGAGGAGAGATGAGGGGGGAAGAGAAGTGAGGAGAAGTGAGGGGTGAGGAGAAGTGAGGGGTGAGAAGAAGTGAGGAGAGGTGAGGGGTGAGGAGAGAAGAGGTGAGGGTGAGGAGAAGTGAAGGGTGAGGAGAAGAGAGGGGTGAGGAGAGGTGAGGGGTGAGGAGAGGAGAGGAGAGGTGAGGGGTGAGGAGAGAAGAGGTGAGGGTGAGGAATAGAGGCAAACGGTGCATTGATCAACTTGTTTCCCAATTTGCTCATCTAGACAGGCAATACACACCAGTGTTTCCGGACATTTGACCGGCAACATTTTAATTTACCGGACATTTGAGAAATTTACCGGAGCCTTTTGCATTGGATGCGTAACCTGATTAGAGCGTCCACCCACGGTGCCCAGAATGACACAAATCACATTGAAACTATGGTAATTCATTTGAACAGAACATGCAAGTCGAGGATGCAACGGTTTGTGGTCCTTCTTACCAAAATCTGATGTGCATTTTGAACATGTTAGAATAACTGTCCACATGTACTTTTCCTCAGCCAACAAGACGAGTAACGAACAGCAAAATAACTAGCATATGTCAAGGCTTTGGTCAGCTTGTCGACAAAGAAATAGCCTATTCCAAACAGACTCTGAGCCAGTTGGGACGATAGATCCCAGATTCATTCATCCGGTAGTCCTAGTCTGGATAAAACAGATTTTGAGCGGGTCTTTTTCAGAGTTCCCTGTGGTTTAGAACACATCACAGATGCTGCGGCAGCAACTCTTCTGCCGGCAGACAGATTTTCCCCTCGAAGGCTCTGTATATGTATTCTGTACACGTGT
The DNA here is from genome assembly GCF_036934945.1 of Oncorhynchus masou masou. Classification (NCBI taxonomy): domain Eukaryota; kingdom Metazoa; phylum Chordata; class Actinopteri; order Salmoniformes; family Salmonidae; genus Oncorhynchus; species Oncorhynchus masou. The sequence goes on along the minus strand of NC_088226.1, from coordinate 47,321,415 downwards.
GCCAAGATACATAACGAATAGACTGTACACACGCGCTAATTTAATTCCACAAAATTATGCAAATTAACCTGTAAACCGATAAGCATGACCAGTCAAATGTATTTACATCGACTGGTATTTTGGTATTTACGTCGACTGGACAATTGGCCGGCGCTAATTTTATTGATCTGCTTTTCTATTTTTTTTAATCGGACAAAAGCCAGCTATTACCGGCTAGCGGAAACCCTGACACACACACACACACACACACACACACACACACACACACACACACACACACACACACACACACACACACACACACACACACACACACACACACACACACACACACGGACACACACTTCTGCTCTTTCCTCCTCCTTGCTGCTCTTCTCCATTTACAGTAAGTAGTGTGTGTCTATATCCTGTCTCTTTGTGTCTGTTCTGTAGGGCATAGCAGCAGCAGGGCGGTCTAAAGGAGACCACAAACAGAAGGTGTTTCTAACTGTCTCCTTTGGAGGGATCAAGATCTTTGATGAGAAGTTTGGGGTGAGTTTTAAAGGTGTGTGTGTGTATGTGTGTGTGTGTGTGTGTGTGTGTGTGTGTGTGTGTGTGTGGTATTGGTCCAGGGGGACAGGTGGGCTTGTTAATGAGGCCGCTCTAAAGAGTCCCGGGGGAAATCAGGAGGACCTAATTGAAACCTCCTAAGTAGATCAGAATACAAACCTGGTTTATCGTCTGATATCAGTGCAGTCTGTCTTTCTCTGTGTGCAGGGTGCCACGGTGTGTGCCTGTGAGTGTGTTTGTGTGTGTGTGTGTGTGTGTGTGTGTGTGTGTGTGGCCTTGCCTCTCTACCTCCCACACTGCAGCCATATTGCTTACATCCCCCAACCCCCCTTATGGACGGATGGATGGATGAGCTCTCTCACAGAAGAGGGAAGGTCGTGGAGGATAGAAAAGAGGAGCGAGGGAACATTAATCTCTCCTCCGTCCCCACAGAGGGCGGGTGCCCATGTTTTCGCTCTCTCTCCGTCATGGTCACCGTGGTGATGGAGGGGTGGAGAGAGGGAGAGGCCTTTAAGAGAGAAAGGAAAAGTTTCGTATGTCAACCCCTCTCCAGCCTCAGCCTCGGACGAGAAACCTGGGTTCAATCTACCGGCACGGGATGTGCGTGCATGTTTGTGTGGGCGTGCGTACGTCCTGAGTGTTTGTGCGTGTGGTCCCGGGGCCTCTCCTGCTGGCTTGGTTATTGGAGGGGAGGGGCTCTTATTATTGTTAGGTCAGTCAATGGGAGGGATGACAATCATCAGCCTACTTATTAAATATAGAAGGCATCAGTCACACACACACGGCCTCTGTCTCCTACCACTGTAGCTGCTGCCGGATGCTCTGTAGTGTCAGAGCTCTGTGTGGGGTTGACAGATACACATCTCTGTGTTTTGGGTGTCAGTGCTGCGTTCTGAGATTGCCTCTGCCTGTAGTGACACATCCAGTGAGCAGATGAAATTAACAACTCCACTGCCTGCAGCGACGCGACTGTCTTTGCCATTTACACTCACACACACACACACACACACACACACACACACACACACACACACACACACACACACACACACACACACACACACACACACACACACACACACACACACACACACACACACACACACACACACACGTACACAGATGCGCACATACACACGTATGTGTGTGGGTGTATGTGTGGCATCGGTATGCATGTTTGAGCGTGATGTGTGTGTTTGTGTGTGTTTGGAAGTCAGTGTAAGTATGCGTGAGTGTGTGGGTAGTCAGTCCCATCTCCCCATCTTCTCTGGGACAACCAGTGCCATCTGCCATGAGCACAGCCATCCCTCCCTGGCGCAAACTCTCTGGCTAAACTGGGAAGAGCAGGGGAACTAAAGACTGTTAAACGAGCAGGCGGGTATGTGTGTGTGTGTGTGTGTGTCTGTGTGTGGGTTGAGGAGGTCTAATCCCCCTTCTTCCTGCCTGGCACAACAACACAACAGAGGCTCACAGGGAATAGTTTGACTGTCTCCCTCCGTCTGTCCTCAATTTGGCAAGGGGTGTGTGAGGGCCACTTCCTGCTGAGAGCTGTCTGAGCTCTGAAAATAAGTACTGCCAGATTCTCTCCCTCCTCTCTCCTCTCTCCCTTCTCTCTCTCTCCTCTCTCTCTCTCTCTCTCTCTCTTCTCTCTCTCTTCTCTCTCTCTTCTCTCTCCTCCCTTCTTTCCTCTCTTCTTTTTATCTCTAGATCAGGGGTCCAGTCTCTGACTGTGTTTCTCTGCCTGGTCTCTCTCAGGTCCTCCAGCACCACCATGCGGTCCATGAGATCTCTTACATCGCTAAGGACATCACAGACCACCGAGCCTTTGGTTATGTCTGTGGGAAAGAGGGCAACCACCGCTTCGTAGCCATCAAGACAGCACAGTCTGTGAGTACCACACAGTGTGTGTGTGTGTGTGTGTGTGTGTGTGTGTGTGTGTGTGTGTGTGTGTGTGTGTGTGTGTGTGTGTACATGCCTTTGTGTGCTTTTCTGTTGTCCATGACTCCCCATTGTCCTCTGCTTGCCCCAGGGAACATTGTCCTGTTCACATTAAGATACTGATCCTTGAATCAGCCCTCTACAGATAGAGAGCCCCGTCGGCTCTGCTGTGTGTGTGTCTATATTCTCTCTGTGTTGTTGCTGTCTGTGTCTCGTGTCTGTGTTTTGTGTGAGGCTGTCTCTGCTCTCTGCTGCCATATTGATTTCCCGTAGCGGCTCGATGAGTGTGTGAGTGTGTCATCACCTCTAACGACCCGTCAATCCTCCCAGGAACTGACCTGGCGCCCTGGGAAACAGAACAACCCAGCAAGCTGCCATGTTCTCCTCTGGGTGTGCTAGGAGAGTTCCGTCCCTGTTTTCTGAGGACAGAGACGACAAGAGAGATGTCTGTTCACTACTAATTATATACAGGGAGAAGAGAGAGGGAATAGAGAAAGTGAGAGAGAGGAAAGGAGAGAAGGGATTGAGACCCACACCACATGATTTATCTAGGACTGAATCAGAGTTCAGATGGGGTAGGAAGGAAGTAGGAACATGTTGGAACGCAACACTGTACTGGTGATGTCCGAACACTGTCTGGGAACTCCCTGTTATGCCTCAATCAAATATTAAACATGATCTATATTTCATTGTTCCCCAGGCTCACCCCTCAGAATCCCCAGCTCTCTGCTCCGAATCTGTTCATAGTGAAACTAAGACCTCACATCCTAATGCTTTATTACACTGTGAATGTGAGGTGATGTGTGTGTGTGTGTGTGTGTGTGTGTGTGTGTGTGTGTGTGTGTGTGTGTGTGTGTGTGTGTGTGTGTGTGTGTGTGTGTGTGTGTGTGTGTGTGTGTGTGAGTGCGTGTGTATGCACATGCTTGTGTGTGTGAGAGTGTGCGCCAGCCTGTATATGCCTCTATATGTGTGTGTGTGTTAAAACCAGCTCTGACAGTCTCACGTCAGAATTAGACGTTCATCCATGTTTCTCAAACATCACATTTCACAGTTGTTCCAAAAGTCAAATTTTTGTTTAAGGTTAACATTAGGCATTAACTCTGAATGGTGAAAGGTAAGGTTTATGGTTAGGTATTAACTCTGATTGGTAAAGGTAAGGTTTATGGCTAGGTATTAACTCTGAATGGTAAAGGTAAGGTTTATGGTTAGGTATTAACTCTGAATGGTAAAGGTAAGGTTTATGGTTAGGTATTAACTCTGAATGGTAAAGGTAAGGTTTATGGTTAGGTATTAACTCTGAATGTTAAAGGTAAGGTTTATGGTTAGGTATTAACTCTGAATGGTAAAGGTAAGGTTTATGGTTAGGTATTAACTCTGAATGTTAAAGGTAAGGTTTAAGGTATTAACTCTGAATGGTAAAGGTAAGGGTTAAGTTATTAACTCTAAATGGTAAAGGTAAGGGTTAAGGTTAGGTATTAACTCTGAATGGTAAAGGTAAGGGTTAAGGTATTAACTCTGAATGGTAAAGGTAAGGTTTAAGTTATTAACTCTACATGGTAAAGGTAAGGGTTAAGGTTAGGTATTAACTCTGTACCCCCATCCCCGAGCACATCCACAACGCCACAGAAAAACTGAAACCTATTTGAAAGTAACAGTGCTCATTGTTGCCCCTAGCGGCCGGTTTTCACGTCATTCTCCCATTGTCCTCAGGCATGGATGAACGTCGAATACTGACTTGTGTCAGGGGTGACCTGGTTGGTTACCCACAGAGCTATAACAGTGTTCTACTTCCTCTCCACCTCCCAGGCAGAACCAGTGATCCTGGACCTCCGGGACCTGTTCCAGCTCATCTATGACATCAAACAGAGGGAGGAGATGGAGAAGAAAGCCCAGAAAGACAAACAGTGTGAACAGGCTGTGTACCAGGTACACACAACCACGTTCACTTTTCCCTCACATTCACTTACACACTCATAATTAAGAGGAGGCGACAGGGCTGTTCTGTGTGTACTATGTGATTATCTGTTGGGAATGCTTGGTGCTGCTGCCTCTATCTGTCAACTACACTGATCTTCCTGGCTTTCCTCTTCCATCCCTACTCTCTTCTATCCCCTCTCTACTCTTCTATCCCCTCTCTACTCTTCTATCCCCCTCAACTCTTCTATCCCCTCTCAACTCTCTTTCTCCCCTCTCTACTCTTCGATCCCCTCTCTACTCTCTTTCTCCCCTCTCTACTCTTCTATCCCCTCTCTACTCTTCTATCCCCTCTCTACTCTCTTTATCCCCTCTCCACTCTTCTATTCCCTCTCTACTTTTCTATCCCCTCTCTACTCTTCTATCCCCTATCTACTCTCTTTCTCCCCTCTTTACTCTTCTATCCCCTCTCTACTCTCTTTCTCCCCTCTCTACTCTTCTATCCCCTCTCTACTCTTCTATCCCCTCTCTACTCTTCTATCCCCTCTCTACTCTTCGATCCCCTCTCTACTCTTCTATCCCTCTCTACCCTTCTATCCCCTCTCTACTCTTCTATCCCTCTCTACTCTTCTATCCCTCTCTACTCTTCTATCCCCTCTCTACTCTTCTATCCCCTCTCTACTCTTCTATCCCCTCTCTACCCTTCTATCCCCTCTCTACTCTTCTATCACCTCTCTACTCTCTTTCTCCCCTCTCTCTACTCTTGTATCCCTCTCTACTCTTCTATCCCCTCTCTACTCTTCTACCCCCTCTCTACTCTTCTATCCCATCTCTACTATCTTTCTCCCCTCTCTACACTTCTATCCCCTCTCTACTCTTCTATCCCCCCTCTACTCTCTTTCTCCCCTCTACTCTTCTATCCCCTCTCTACTCTTCTATCCCCTCTCTACTCTTCTACCCCTCTCTACTCTTCTATCCCCTCTCTACCTTTCTATCCGCTCTCTACTTTTCTATACCCTCTCTACTCTCTTTCTCCCCTCTCTACTCTTCTATCCTCTCTACTTTTCTACCCCATCTCTACTCTTCCATCCCCTCTCTACTCTTCTACCCCTCTCTACTCTTCTACCCCTCTCTACTCTTCTATCCCCTCTCTACTCTCTTTCTCCCCTCTCTACTCTTCTATCCCCTCTCTACGTATCTACCCCCTCTCCACTCTTCTATCCCCTCTCTACTCTCTTTCTCCCCTTTCTACTATTCTACCCCCTCTCTACTCTTCTATCCCGTCTCTACTCTCTTTCTCCCCTCTCTACTGTTCTATCCCCTCTCTACTCTTCTATCCCCTCTCTACTCTTCTACCCCTCTCTGAACTTCTATCCCCTCTCTACCTTTCTATCCGCTCTCTACTCTTCTATTCCCTCTCTACTCTCTTTCTCACCTCTTTACTCTTCTATCCCCTCTCTACCCTTCTATCCCCTCTCTACCCTTCTATCCCCTCTCTACTCTTCTATCCCCTCTCTATTCTCTTCTATCCCCTCTCTACTCTCTTTCTCCCCTCTCTACCCTTCTATCCCCTCTCTACTCTTCTATCCCTCTCTACTCTTCTATCCCCTCTCTACTCTTCTATCCCCTCTCTACCCTTCTATCTCCTCTCTACTCTTCTATCCCTCTCTACTCTTCTATCCCCTCTCTACTCTTCTATCCCCTCTCCACTCTTCTATCCCCTCTCTACCCTTCTATCCCCTCTCTACTCTTCTATCCCCTCTCTACTCTCTTTCTCCCCTCTCTCTACTCTTCCACCCCCTCTCTACTCTTCCATCCCCTCTCTACTCTTCTACCTCTCTCTACTCTTCTATACCCTCTCTACTCTCTTTCTCCCCTCTCTACTCTTCTATCCCCTCTCTACGTGTCTACCCCCTCTCTACTCTTCTATCCCCTCTCTACTCTCTTTCTCCCCTCTCTACTCTTCTACCCCCTCTCTACTCTTCTATCCCCTCTACTCTCTTTCTCCCCTCTCTACTGTTCTATCCCCTCTCTACTCTTCTATCCCCTCTCTACTCTTCTATCCCCTCTCTACTCTCTTTCTCCCCTCTTTACTCTTCTATCCCCTCTCTATTCTTCTATCCCTCTCTACTCTTCTATCCCCTCTCTACTTTTCTATCCCCTCTCTACTCTTCTATCCCCTCTCTACCCTTCTATCCCCTCTCTACCCTTCTATCCCCTCTCTACTCTTCTATCCCCTCTCTACTCTCTTCTATCCCCTCTCTACTCTCTTTCTCCCCTCTCTACCCTTCTATCCCCTCTCTACTCTTCTATCCCCTCTCTACTCTTCTATCCCCTCTCTACCCTTCTATCCCCTCTCTACTCTTCTATCCCCTCTCTACTCTCTTTCTCCCCTCTCTACTCTTCTATCCCCTCTACTCTTCTACCCCCTCTCTACTCTCTTTCTTCCCTCTCTACTCTTCCTTCCCCTCTCTACTCTCTTTCTCCCCTCTTTACTCTTCTATCCCCTCTCCACTCTTCTATCCCCTCTCTACTCTTCTATCCCTCTCTACTCTTCTATCCCCTCTCTACTTTTCTACCCCTCTCTACTCTTCTATCCCCTCTCTACTTGTCTACCCCGCTCTACTCTTCTTTCCCCTCTCTACTCTTCTATACCTCTCTACTCTTCTATCCCCTCTCTACTCTTCTATTCTCTCTACTCTTCTATCCCCTCTCTCCTCTCTGTCTCCCCTCTCTACCCTTCTATCCCCTCTCTACTCTTCGATCCCCTCTCTACTCTTTCTCCCCTCTCTACTCTTTTATCCTCTCTCTACTTTTCTACCCCTCTCTACTCTTCTATCCCCTCTCTACTCTATTTCTCCCCTCTCTACTCTTCTATCCCCTCTCTACTCTTCTATCTTCTCTCTTCCCCTTCTCCGTCCGTCCGTCCGTCTGTCTTTAGACTATTCTGGAAGAAGATTTGGAGGATCCGGTCTACCAGGTAACTTCTAAACACCAATCAGAATGCTTCTATAATGCTGTTATCCAATCAGAATGTTTCTCTCTAATGCTTCTTCCAATTTTCCAATCGCTTTGCCTGTTTCTCTGTGTCTGCGGGGGATTGTGGGGGAGTCCCAGGGTTCTTGTCAGACAGACTGAGTTGTGTGTGGTTGTGGTTTTGTGTGTGTGTGTGTCTGTGTCTGAGGGTATCTATCTGGCATTGCTTGGGGGCGGGACCCACAGATGATTCTGTTTGACCAATCACATCTTTGCTTCCTATTCTCAGTCTTTCCCTTTTCTTCTATTTCCTATTTCCTATTTTTCTCTTTCTCGTTCTTCCTCCTCTCCTTTCCTCCCTCTGCTGCCGGTGTTGTAGTACATTGTGTTTGAGGCGGGACACGAGCCCATCCGTGACCAATCAGAAGAGAGCATTTATCAGGTACAAGCCCCTCCCCTCTGCTTGGATTTTATTGGTGGAGTTGTGTGAGTGACAGGAGCATGGTTCCAATGGGAATAGAGATGATTAGAGAATAACATCCCCTACAGCTTCACTACTGACAGACACACAACTGAAACCTGAGAGAAAAATGTACACGCATGCACAGGAAAACATAGGAAACAGAGGCTTGTAATAGACTATGCCAACAACATGCAGTGGTGCAGACCCAGTGTCCAGAAAGGGATCAGGGGCTATCTGACTAAGTTTATCCTAGGGGAGATGGCCTTTCTGGGTACTCTCCTCAGGAGGACTGGGTGCACCTCCAGGCGATGAGGAAATGGGGGAGGTGTGTGTGGTGTTATTCTTGGCCTGTGAGTAAGGCAGACCCCTCCTCCTTCCCCCTCTTCCTCTTTTCCCTCCTCTCTTTTCCTGCAGAGATGAAAGAGGGAGTGGGAATGAGGGAGGGGGAAAGATTAATCACCAGGCTTTCGTTTGATCTTTAAATAAAATGGATTGAAAAATAGAGCGCGCTCTAACACACACACACGAACACACACACTCACAAACACATGCGAGAAGACGTGTTAGAAGTGTGCCACAGAGCCAAAAGATGTCTGCCTCTAGAAACAAACAATCTGAGAGATGGAGAGATGAAGAAGGATGAGAGAGAGATAAAAAAAAAACAGGAGAACGAGAGAAGAGAAAGAGTGATTAGGGAAGATAGAGGGAGGAGAGATGGTGGAGAGAGGACTCAGGTGTTGGTAAATCCAACTTGCTCTCTCAAACTCACGTCATGTTACTCAAATGTCAAATTTCAAAGTTGTTTCAAACGTTACATTTCGAAGTGTTCAAGGTTACATCCACATTTTTAAGGTTAGGGTTAAGTTTAGGCATTAACTCTGAATGGTTAAGGTTAGGTGTTAACTCTATAGGCTTAAAACCAAATCTCAAAAACTTTCCATCGCTGCAACCTTTGGCACCAGAGGCAGATGCTTCCGCCCAGCAAAACCGAAACCTACTTGAAGGTATCAGCGCTCACCGTTGACCCTAGTGGCTGGTTTCCACATCATCTCCCGAGGATGACGAATTCCAACTTGTATCACGGGTGGCCTGGCCGGGTAAATCTGTGGTCTGGCCGGGTAAATCTGTGGTCTGGCCGGGTAAATCTGTGGTCTGGCCGGGTAAATCTGTGGTCTGGCCGGGTAAATCTGTGGTCTGGCCGGGTAAATCTGTGGTCTGGCCGGGTAAATCTGTGGTCTGGCCGGGTAAATCTGTGGCCTGGCCGGGTAAATCTGTGGTCTGGCCGGGTAAATCTGTGGTCTGGCCGGGTAAATCTGTGGTCTGGCCGGGTAAATCTGTGGTCTGGCCGGGTAAATCTGTGGTCTGGCCGGGTAAATCTGTGGTCTGGCCGGGTAAATCTGTGGTCGTCAGACTGTTATGATGGACGGAAATGTTTGTCCCATTAGGTTTTCATTTACTTTTCCATTCACAACAGATCAATCAGGTGGATTAGTTTGTCAGTCTGACACGTCAGGGACAATAAGTCATCAGTTAATCGAACAGAACGCAGATAACACATATAGAGACCTGTATCACTCTGTCTCTCTCTCTCTCTCTATGGCTGTGTCTCAATAGACCCTAATATCCAGGCTCTGGCCAAAAGTAGTGCACTACACGAGGAATATACTGTTATTTGAGACACAACCACAGACAGACCAGTTTATTGCATGTTTCTCTCTGATAAGACCACATTGTGCCACTCTATATTGGAGAGAAACAGAGTTAGGACGTGGGGGGAGGGAGAAAGAGGACGGGGAGGGACGGAGAGAGAGAACGGGGGGAGGGAGAGAGAGAGAGGATGGGGGAGGGAGAGAGAGAACGGGGGAGGGAGAGAGAGAGAGGATGGGTGGGAGAGAGGACGGGGGAGGGAGAGAGAGAGAGGACGGGAGAGGGAGAGAGAGAGGACGGGGGAGAGAGAGGACAGGGAGAGGGAGGGGAGAGAGAGAGGACAGGGGGGAGAGAGAGAGAGGACAGTGGGAGAGAGAGAGAAAAGGGAGAGAGAGATAGGACAGGGGGAGAGAGAGAGGACAGGGGGAGAGAGAGAGGACAGGGGGAGGGAGAGAGAGGACAGGGGAGGGAGAGAGAGAGAGGACGGGGGAGGGAGAGAGAGAGAGGACGGGGGGAGGGAGAGAGTGAGAGAGAAAGGACGGGGAGAGGGAGAGAGAGAGGGTGAGATAAAGAGGACGGCGAGAGGGAGAGAGAGAGAGGGAGAGAGAAAGGACTGGGAGAAAGAGAGGATGGGGAGAGGGAGAGAGAGAGGGTGAGAGAAAGAGGACGGGGAGAGGGAGAGAGAGAGAGGATGGGAGAGAGAGAGGACGGAGGGGGGGAGAGGAAGGGAGAGGGAGAGAGAACGGGGAGAGAGAGAGAGAGAGGACGGGGGAGGGAGAGAGAGGACGAAGGGAGAGAGAGATAGGACAGGGGGGAGAGAGAGAGGACAGGGCGAGGGAGAGAGAGGACGGGGAGGGAGAGAGAGAGAGGACGGGTGGAGGGACGGGGAGAGAGAGGGGACCGGGGGGAGAGAGAGAGGGGACGGGGGTAGAGAGAGAGGACGGGGGAGGGAGAGATAGAGGACGGGGGGAGAGAGAGAGGACGGGGAGAGAGAGAGGGGACGGGGGAGAGAGAGAGAGGGACGGGGGTAGAGAGATAGGACGGGGGAGGGAGAGATAGAGGACGGGGGAAGGAGAGAGAGAGGACGGGGAGAGAGAGAGGACGGGGAGAGAGAGAGAGAGAGAGAGGACAGGGAGAGAGAGAGAGAGGACGGGGAGAGAGAGAGGACGGTGAGAGGGAGAGAGAGGACGGGGAGAGGGAGAGAGGACGGGGAGAGAAAGAGGACAGGGGGAGAGAGAGAGAGGATGGGGAAAGGGAGAGAGCGAGAGAGAGAGGACGGGAGAGAAAGTGGATGGGGAGAGAGAGAAAGGACAGGGAGAGGGAGAGAGAGAGCATGAGAGAGACAGGTCGGGGAAAGTGAGAGTGAGAGAGAGAGGACAGGGAGAGAGAGAGGACGGGGAGAGAGAGAGAGAGGACGGGAAGAGAGAGAGAGAGGACGGGGAGAGAGAGAGAGGACGGGGAGAGAGAGAGAGGATGGGGAAAGAGAGAGGGGACGGGGAGAGAGAGAGAGGGGACGGGGGTAGAGAGAGAGGACGGGGGAGGGAGAGATAGAGGACGGGGGAAGGGAGAGAGAGAGAGAGGACGGGGAGAGAAAGTGGATGGGGAGAGAGAGAAAGGACAGGGAGAGGGAGAGAGAGAGCATGAGAGAGACAGGTCGGGGAGAGTGAGAGTGAGAGAGAGAGGACGGGGAGAGAGAGAGGACGGGGAGAGAGAGAGAGAGGACGGGAAGAGAGAGAGAGAGGACGGGGAGAGAGAGAGAGGACGGGGAGAGAGAGAGGATGGGGAAAGAGAGAGGGGACGGGGGAGGGAGAGAGAGAGAGGGGACGGGGTAGAGAGAGAGGACGGGGAGAGGGGAGGGAGAGATAGAGGACGGGGGAAGGAGAGAGAGAGGACGGGGAGAGAGAGAGAGGACGGGGAGAGAGAGAGCGAGGACGGGGAGAGAGAGAGAGAGTGGACTGGGGGGGAGAGAGAGAGGACGGGGAGAGGGAGAGAGAGAGGACGGGGAGAGGGAGAGAGAGAGAGGACGGGGGGAGAAAGAGGACAGGGGGAGAGAGAGAGAGGATGGGGAAAGGGAGAGAGTGAGAGAGAGAGGACGGGGAGAGAAAGTGGATGGGGGAGAAAGAGAGAGAACGGGGAGAGGGAGAGAGAGAGCATGAGAGAGACAGGTTGGGGAGAGGGAGAGTGAGAGTGAGAGAGAGAGGACGGGGAGAGAAAGTGGACGGGGGAGAAAGAGAGGGGACGGGGAGAGGGAGAGAGAGAGCGTGAGAGAGACAGGTCGGGGAGAGGGAGAGTGAGAGAGAGAGGACGGGGAGAGAGAGAGAGAGGACGGGGAGGGAGAGAGAGAGGACGGGGAGAGAGAGAGGGGACGGGGGTAGAGAGAGAGGACGGGGGAGGGAGAGATAGAGGGCGGGGGAAGGAGAGAGAGAGGACGGGGAGAGAGAGAGAGAGAGAGAGGACGGGGGGAGAGAGAGAGGACGGGGAGAGAGAGAGGACGGGGAGAGAGAGAGAGAGGACGGGGAGAGGGAGAGAGAGAGGGGACGGGAAGAGGGAGAGAGAGAGAGGACGGGGAGAGAAAGAGGACAGGGGGAGAGAGAGAGAGGATGGGGAAAGGGAGAGAGTGAGAGAGTGAGAGAGGGATGGGGAGAGGGAGAGGGGAGATGAAAGTGGGGAGAGGGGGGAGAGAGAGAGAGGGGACAGGGAGAGGGAGAGGGAGAGAAAGAGCGTGAGAGAGAGAGGTCGGGGAGAGGGAGAGTGAGAGTGAAAGAGGGAGATAGTCCACAGATTACTCTGAATGAAGCCTCAACTCATAGATTTTAATACAGATTACATCACTCTCACACACATGCACGAGCACGTATAGACGCACAGACACACACTCAGATGCAAGCAATAAGAGACTTGTCATTCTCAGTTAATGTTGTCCGTCAGTCCTGACCATGTCCAGGCTTTAGTCTACATTTGACTGTCGCGTAAGGCGTTATTTTATAGTCTTGTATTGCTTTGGTATTTCCTGCAACCGGTACTTTCTAGTACATTACATTAAGGTTGTCATGTTAACAAAAGCTAACGTGTGGTTGGTGGGCTGTTGTGTGGTGATTGGTTGGTTGGTTGTCCAGGTTCCGACCAGTCAACAGAAGGAGGGGGTATATGACGTCCCCAAGAGACACCCAGTGAGTCCAGCTCTGTGTGCCTGTGTGCCCTTTGGTGCTATGGTGTTGCCTGTGCATATCCTGTGCCGTGGCTTTGGCTCTGTGCTGTGCTGTGTTGTGGCTTTGGCTCTGTGCTGTGCTGTGTTGTGGCTTTGTGGGAGTGTGGGTGGAGTCGCTGTGTATGTGAATTAGAGTGGGTGGGATTTCCTCTATGCTTGGTGCTGGTTGCATGCAGTGTGGTGGCAGGGGTGTGTGTGCATTGCATGCAGTGTGGTGGCAGGGGTGTGTGTGCATTGCATGCAGTGTGGTGCCTTGGTGATGCATGGCTGGCGGTGGTCTGCTGGTGAACGAACAAACATGCATGGACTGACAATACTAGAACGCAGAGATTGGTAAGAGGGAGAGAGAGTGTATGTATGTGCATGTGCACACCTGAATGTGTGTGTGTGTGTGTGTGTGTGTGGGTGTGTGGGTGTGTGGGTGTGTGGGTGTGTGGGTGTGTGGGTGTGCGTGTGGGTGTGCGTGTGTGGGTGTGTGGGTGTGTGGGTGTGTGGGTGTGTGGGTGTGTGGGTGTGCGTGTGGGTGTGTGTGGGTGTGTGGGTGTGTGGGTGTGTGGGTGTGCGTGTGGGTGTGTGGGTGTGTGGGTGTGTGGGTGTGCGTGTGTGTGTCATTCCAGTTGACCTTGACCGTTGTCAGGATGCACCATAACTCTCCGTCTCCTTTATGATCTTATTAAACATGGTAGTTAAACATATCTCTGTTTCATCAGCTAATAACTCCATCCTCATAACCTCATAGCTATTCTGCGCCTGCTACTCCATCTCTGACACCTGTCTAAAAACCAAAGATCCTAACGGTAGGGAGGGGGCCTCGTTGTCAAAATCTGCCCTGCTCACTGTTCCCCCTGTACTTCCACTGGGCTCTCCTAGCTCACACTGCAGAACACACACACATTGTGTAGTCGTAGTCAGATGGTGTGGATTGTGGCAGTCAGTTCTGTCCTGTGTTCCTGTATTATCCCAGCAGTGCTAAGAGGCTTACAGTATGTATACTAGTGAGATCCCACAGCCCTACTCCTCTCCTTTACCACCACACAACACTGAGACTTAATGGCTTTTATCTGTGCTTACCAGGCCTGTGTGTATCTGTAGGGGTTGTAATGCTGTACTATAGCCAGTAGGGCACCTCTGTCTAAACCTCCACTGTTATTTAGACTGTCACCTCTGTCTAAACCTCCACTGTTATTTAGACTTCACCGTCTGTCTAAACCTCCACTGTTATTTAGACTGTCACCTCTGTCTAAACCTCCACTGTTATTTAGACTTCACCTTCTGTCTAAACCTCCACTGTTATTTAGACTGTCACCTTCTGTCTAAACCTCCACTGTTATTTAGACTGTCACCTTCTGTCTAATCCTCCACTGTTATTTAGACTGTTACCTTCTGTCTAAACCGCCACTCTTATTTAGACTGTTACCTTCTGTCTAAGCCTCCACTGTTATTTAGACTGTCACCATCTGTCTCCCAATGCTATTAACCAATAATGAACCAATAACAAACACACACACGCACACACACACACACACACTAAACCTCCACACACCTTCTGTCTTAACACACACTAAACCTCCACACTGTTACACCTCCACTGTTATTTAGACTGTTACTAAACCTCCACACACACACTGTTATTTAGACACCTTCTGTCACACACACCTTCTGTCTAAACACACACAGCCTCCACACACACACACACAAAGGCACGCACATACAAACACACACACACACACACACACACACGCATGCACGCACAAACACACACTTACACACACACAAAGGCACGCACATACAAGCCCACGCGCGCACGTACGCACGAATACACACACACATACAAACGCAAACACACTCACACATAAGCACACACATGTAAAACACACACACACATGACTACTTTAATCTCCGGAGTCCTTGACCCTGTGTGAGTTTACACAGTCTGTTGGTTTAACATGGCTCATTCCCTGGCCCTGACCCAAAAGAGGTCATCCTATTGTCATCTGGCAATGAAGCACAAGTGGGATAGTGTGTGTGTGTCCATGCATGCATTTTTTGTGTGTGTATTCGGTCTAGTGTGGTGTGTGTATGTGTTTGTGTGTATTCGTTCTAGTGTGGTGTGTGTGTGTGTGTGTGTGTGTGTGTGTGTGTGTGTGTGTGTGTGTGTGTGTGTGTGTGTGTGTGTGTGTGTTCAGCGAGACAGCAGGGGATCAGGGAGGTGGGCGTTAATTAAGGGTGCTGCGTTAATCGTATGCAAACACATGCCCATGCTAATTACTGTTTCCTTGGAGACCGCTAATTGATAGGTGGTTGTCGCAGTGATGAGGAGCGAGGGATGGGCAGAGAGAGCGAGATGGGGGAAAGAGAGCAGGAATCGGATGTGATGAGCTCTGTGTGTGTGTGTGTGTGTGTGTGTGTGTGTGTGTTTGTGCGTGCGTGCGTGCGAACAGTAAATGTACCTACATGTAATGCTCCATCCCTCCACCTCAACTCACCCTGTCTCCATATGTCTGTTTATGTTTGAGTGTGTGATACATCATTTCTGTGTCTGTGTTTCTATCTCATCCCGGCATCCTCCATCTCATTTGACTGTGCAGAATGCTCAAAATGGTCACCAACAACAACAACAGCCACAACAACAGCCACAACAGGCACAACAACAGTCTCTGATAGATCTCATGGATATGGACAGTGTATGGACTCCACAGGTAAGGTGCATTATGAAGGACTAGCCTTCTCAACTCTATAGTCTTCATGTACAACTATCTGGGTGCAACCAGGGTTATAAGGGCAAATGATAGTGGAAATAAATCTACCCACACTAACTGAAAGTAATCCCATACAGAACCAGTCAAAAGTTTGGACACACCTACTCACCAAAAAAGTGTTAAACAAATCAAAGTATATTTTACATTTGAGATTCTTCAAAGTAGCCACCCTTTGCCTCGATGACAGCTTTGCACACACTTGGCATTCTCTAATCCAGCTTCACCTGGAATGCTTTTCCAACCGTCTTGTTGGAGTTCCCACATATGCTAAGCACTTGTTGGCTGCTTTTTCTTCACTCTGCAGTCCAACTCATCCCAAATCATCTCGATTGGGTTGAGGTCGGGTGATTGTGGATGTCAGGTAATCTAATGTAGCACTCCATCACTCTACTTCTTGATCAAATAGCCCTTACACAGCCTAGAGGTGTGTTGGGTCATTGTCTGTTGAAAAACAAATTATGGTCCCACTAAGCACAAACCAGATGGGATGGCGCATCACTGCAGAATGCTGAGGTAGCCATGCTGGTTAAGTGTGCCTTGAATTCTAAATAAATCACTGACAGTGTCACCAGCAAAGCACCCTCACACCATGCTTCATGTTGGGAACCACACATTTGGAGATCATCTGTTCACCTACTCTGCATCTCACAAAGACACTGCGGTTGGAACCAAAAATCTCAAATTTGGACTCATCAGACCAAAGGACAGACTTCCACCGGTCTAATGTTCATTGCTCGTGTTTCTTGGCTCAAGCAAGTCTCTTCTTGTTATTGGTGTCCTTTAGTAGTGGTTTCTTTGCGGCATTTCGACAATGAAGGCCTGATTCACGTAGTATCCTCTAAACAGTTGATGTTGAGATGTGTCTTTTCTTGAACTCTGTGAAGCATTTATTTGGGCTGCAATTTCTGAGGCTAGTAACTCTAGTGAACTTATCCTCTGCAGCAGAGGTAACTGGGTCTTCCTTTCCTGTGGCGGTGTGAGGACAGACGCTGGGAGACGAGAAGCAAGTACAGGGGGTTTATTTTATTAATAACAGAAATTAAACAAACCATGGACAGCGTCTGGACGAGGGTAACAGAACGACATTAATGCTGACACGGGGATTAAACTGAGGAATAGACAGATAAAAAGGAGGCAATCAATAAAGTGATGGAATCCAGGTGAGTCCAATGAAGCGCTGATGCGCGTAACGATGGTGACAGGCGTGCGTAATGATGGGCAGCTTCTGTATACCATCCTACCTTGTCACAGCACAACTGATTGGCTCAAACGCATTAAGAAAGAATGTACTTCTAAATCAAATCAAATCAAATTTTATTTGTCACATACACATGGTTAGCAGATGTCAATGCGAGTGTAGCGAAATTCTTGTGCTTCTAGTTCCGACAATGCAGTAATAACCAACAAGTAATCTAACTAACAATTCCAAAACTACTTTCTTATACACACAAGTGTAAGGGGATAAAGAATATGTACATAAAGATATATGAATGAGTGATGGTACAGAGCAGCATAGGTAAGATACAGTAGATGGTATCGAGTACAGTATATACATATGAGATGAGTATGTAAACAAAGTGGCATAGTTAAAGTGGCTAGTGATACATGTATTACATAAAGATGCAGTAGATGATATAGAGTACAGTATATACGTATACATATGAGATGAATGTAGGGTATGTAAACATTATATTAGGTAGCATTGTTTAACCTCTTACACCTATGGTGGCGCTATTTCATTTTTGGAAGAAAAACGTTCCCGTTTTAAACAAGATATTTTGTCACAAAAAGATGCTCGACTATGCATATAATTGCTACTGTTCGAAAGAAAACACTCTGACGTGTCCAGAAATACAAATATCTTCTCTGTGCGTGCCCTTTAACGTGAGCTTCAGGCAAAACCAAGATGACTTGGCATCCAGGAAATGACAAGGATTTTTGAGGCTCTGTCTTTCATGATCTCCTTATATGGCTGTGAACGCAAGAGGAATGAGTCTGCCCTTTCTGTCGTTTCCCCAAGGTGTCTGTAGCATTGTGACGTATTTGTAGGCAGATCATTGGAAGATTGACCATAAGAGACCACATTTACCACGTGTCCGCCCGGTGTCCTGCGCCGAAATTGGTGCGCAAAAGTCACCTGCCAGTATTTTTCCATGGGGCACAGAGAGAGAAGCAAGCTTCCACGAACTGCATGTCAATGAAGAGATATGTGAAAAAACACCTTGAGGATTGATTCCAAACAACGTTTGCCATGTTTCCATCGATATTATGTAGTTAATCCGGAAAAAGTTTCACGTTGTAGGTGACTGCATTTTCGGTTTGTTTCGGTAGCCAGGCGCAATGTAGAAAACGGAACGATTTCTCCTACACACAGACGCTTTCAGGAAACACTGCGCATCTGGTATGTGGCTGGGAGTCTCCTCATTGAAAACATCAGAAGCTCTTCAAAGGTAAATGATTTTATTTATTTGGTTATCTGGCTTTTGTGAAAATGTTGCGTGCTACATGCTACACAAAATGCTATGCTAGCTTAGCATACTCTTACACAAATTAGTCAATTTCTATGGTTCAAAAGCATATTTTGAAAATCTGAGATGACAGTGTTGTTAAGAAAAGGCTAAGCTTGAGAGCAAACGCATTATTTTAATTTTATTTGCGATTTTCAGAAATCGTTAACGTTGCGTTATGCTAATGAGCCTGAGGCTTAGTCACAATCCCGGATCCGGGATGGGGAGTTTCAAGAAGTTAAAGTGGCTAGTGATATATTTTACATCATTTCCCATCAATTCCCATTATTAAAGTGGCTGGAGTTGAGTCAGTGTGTTGGCAGCAGCCACTCAATGTTAGTGGTGGCTGTTTAACAGTCTGATGGCCTTGAGATAGAAGCTGTTTTTCAGTCTTTCGGTCCCAGCTTTGATGCACCTGTACTGACCTCGCCTTCTGGATGATAGCGGGGTGAACAGGCAGTGGCTCGGGTGGTTGTTGTCCTTGATGATCTTTATGGCCTTCCTGTAACATCAGGTGGTGTAGGTGTCCTGGAGGGCAGGTAGTTTGCCCCCGGTGATGCGTTGTGCGGACCTCACTACCCTCTGGAGAGCCTTACGGTTGTGGGCGGAGCAGTTGCCGTACCAGGCGGTGATACAGCCCGCCAGGATGCTCTCGATTGTGCATCTGTAGAAGTTTGTGAGTGCTTTTGGTGACAAGCCGAATTTCTTCAGCCTCCTGAGTTTGAAGAGGCGCTGCTGCGCCTTCTTCACGATGCTGTCTGTGTAGGTGGACCAATTCAGTTTGTCTGTGATGTGTATGCCGAGGAACTTGAAACTTACTACCCTCTCCACTACTGTTCCATCGATGTGGATAGGGGGGTGTTCCCTCTACTGTTTCCTGAAGTCCACAATCATCTCCTTAGTTTTGTTGACGTTGAGTGTGAGGTTATTTTCCTGACACCACACTCCGAGGGCCCTCACCTCCTCCCTGTAGGCCGTCTCGTCGTTGTTGGTAATCAAGCCTACCACTGTTGTGTCGTCCGCAAACCTGATGATTGAGTTGGAGGCGTGTGTGGCCACGCAGTCGTGGGTGAACAGGGAGTACAGGAGAGGGCTCAGAACGCACCCTTGTGGGGCCCCAGTGTTGAGGATCAGTGGGGTGGAGATGTTGTTGCCTACCCTCACCACCTGGGGGCGGCCCGTCAGGAAGTCCAGTACCCAGTTGCACAGGGCAGGGGGCGAGACCCAGGGTAGGGTGGAGGTGATATGGTCCTTGACTAGTCTCTCAAAGCACTTCATGATGACGGAAGTGAGTGCTATGGGGCGGTAGTCATTTAGCTCAGTTACCTTAGCTTTCTTGGGAACAGGAACAATGGTGGCCCTCTTGAAGCATGTGGGAACAGCAGACTGGGATAGGGATTGATTAAATATGTCCGTAAACACGCCAGCCAGCTGGTCTGCGCATGCTCTGAGGGCACAACTGTTAATTGAAATGTATTCCAGGTGAAGCTGGTTGGGAGAATGCCAAGAGTGTGCATAGCTGTCATCAAGGCAAAGGGTGGCTACTTTGAAAAATCGCAAATATAAAATATATTTTGATTTGTTTAACACTTTTGGTTAGTACATGATTCCATATGTGTTATTTCATAGTTCGCTATTATTCTACTCCTCACAGCTCATTAATAACACATAGGATATACTCAGCTCAGTACTCTTCACAGCTCATTAATAACACACAGGATATACTCAGCTCAGTACTCCTTACAGCTCATTAATAACACACAGGATATACTCAGCTCAGTACTCCTCACAGCCCATTAATAACACACAGGATATACTCAGCTCAGTACTCCTCACAGCCCATTAATAACACACAGGATATACTCAGCTCAGTACTCCTCACAGCCCATTAATAACACACAGGATATACTCAGCTCAGTATTCCTCACAGCTCATTAATAACACACAGGATATACTCAGCTCAGTACTCCTCACAGCTCATTAATAACACACAGGGTATACTCAGCTCAGTACTCCTCACAGCCCATTAATAACACACAGGATATACTCAGCTCAGTACTCCTCACAGCTCATTAATAACACACAGGATATACTCAGCTCAGTATTCCTCACAGCCCATTAATAACACACAGGATATACTCAGCTCAGTACTCCTCACAGCTCATTAATAACACACAGGATATACTCAGCTCAGTACTCCTCACAGCCCATTAATAACACACAGGATATACTCAGCTCAGTACTCCTCACAGCTCATTAATAACACACAGGATATACTCAGCTCAGTATTCCTCACAGCCCATTAATAACACATAGGATATACTCAGCTCAGTACTCCTCACAGCTCATTAATAACACACAGGATATACTCAGCTCAGTACTCCTCACAGCTCATTAATAACACACAGGGTATACTCAGCTCAGTACTCCTCACAGCCCATTAATAACACACAGGGTATACTCAGCTCAATACTCCTCAAAGCTCATTAATAACACACAGGGTATACTCAGCTCAGTACTCCTCACAGCTCATTAATAACACACAGGGTATACTCAGCTCAGTACTCCTCACAGCCCATTAATAACACACAGGGTATACTCAGCTCAGTACTCCTCACAGCTCATTAATAACACACAGGATATACTCAGCTCAGTACTCCTCACAGCCCATTAATAACACACAGGGTATACTCAGCTCAGTACTCCTCACAGCTCATTAATAACACACAGGGTATACTCAGCTCAGTATTCAGACTAAAACTATCAGCCATAGATGTCAGTAAGTTCAGGGTTGAAAGAAAGACAGGGTAATGTATCTCCCTCGTACTGTGAGTGTTGTCTTTCTATCAGTAACAGTATGTACATTTCTCCTCCTCTCTCACTAACAGGAGAAATACAGCATTCAGCCGTATGGCTAGAAACGACACGCTCTTTGTGATCCATTATCTGATAGATAGAACACACACACTATAAGCTTTATAATATAATACGAGTGCCATGGTCTGTGTGACCTATCAGTTTAACTAGTGGAGGCAGAAAGCAGATATTCTAAGAAGCGTCTGTGCAGACATGATCCCCAGAGCCCTGAACAGCAGAATGCTGGAGATAGATCTAGCTCTATATATATGGCTCTGATTGGCCGTATCTCTGATTTATGCTAATCTCTGACCATGTAAAGCCTCACATCTTTAACAACTAAAAATAGTCTCCTTTTTTCTCTGGGCTCCACAGGGCTAAATACCGTATTAATGCTAGAAAGAATGTGATGAGCGATGTTAGAGAGAAATGTAATGGAGAGAGACATATATAGAGAGATATGAAATGGAGAGAGACATATATAGAGAGATATGAAATGGCGAGAGACATATATAGAGAGAAATGTAATGGAGAGAGACATATATAGAGAGATATGAAATGTAGGAAGACATGTATAGAGAGATATGAAATGTAGAGAGACATGTATAGAGAGATATGAAATGTAGAGAGACATGTAATAGAGAGATATGAAATGGAGAGACATATATAGAGAGATATGAAATGGAAAGAGACATGTATAGAGATATGAAATGTAGAGAGACATATATAGAGAGATATGAAATGTAGAGAGACATGTATAGAGAGATATGAAATGTAGAGAGACATGTATAGAGAGATATGAAATGGAGAGACATATATAGAGAGATATGAAATGGAAAGAGACATGCATAGAGATATGAAATGTAGAGAGACATATAGAGAGATATGAAATGTAGAGAGACATGTATAGAGAGATTTGGAATGTAGAGAGACATATATAGAGATATGAAATGGAAAGAGACATATAAAGAGATATTAAATTTAGGAAGACATGTATAGAGAGATATGAAATGGAGAGAGACATATATAGAGAGATATGAAATGTAGAGAGACACATATAGAGATATATGAAATGTAGAGAGACATGTATAGAGAGATATGAAATGGAGAGAGACATATATAGAGAGATATGAAATGTAGAGAGACATATATAGAGATATGAAATGTAGAGAGACATATATAGAGATATGAAATGTAGAGAGACATGTATAGAGAGATTGAAGTTAAGGGACAAGAGATACTGTGGATTAGGGTAACTTGGATCAGGTAGGTACTGTATGTTGCCTCCACCAATCATATCACTCCATTCATTCATGGTATCATCACCCTGTGGTGCAGTTTGATGACGTCACTGTGGCCGCCAGAGGTAGGTACCAGGTCGCGTCTGGCATGTTGTGTGTTCTGTATTTTTGTGACGCGTGTTGCACGTGTGTTGGGAAATGCATCACTGACTTTTCTATTGTAGCTTGACGTCTGACAGGTGTGAACTCTCTTTCTGATTGGCAGAATATCAACCAATTAGAGCTCTTTGGAGACATCTCCACACTCCCGGACATCTACTCCCCCTCGGTGAGTACACCCACCCCGCTCCTCTCGCTCACCCCCGACATCTGATCAGGGCGTAGTTAGACCACTGTTTTGCGTGTGTGTGTGTCTGTTTAGCTCCCCGGAGGGTGGAAAGTAATTTTCACCTGTTCCTCCCCATTCTCCTCTCTTCCCTCAGACCCCTGCCTCTCCAGCCAACACCCTGGACCCCTCTCTGGGACTGCAGCCCACAACCGAACTCTTCACCCCTTTCAACCCTGCCTCCGTACCCTCAGGTAAGAACGCTCCCCTCTCTTCTCCTCTCTTCTTCTCTCCTCTCCCTTCCTCTCCCATCTCTTCTCCTCTCTTCTTCTCTCCTCTCCATTCCTCTCCCCTCTCTTCTCCTCTCTTCTTCTCTCCTCTCCCTTCTTCTCTCCTCTCTTCTCCTCTCTTCTTCTCTCCTCTCCCTTCCTCTCCCCTCTCTTCTCCTCTTTTCTTCTCTCCTCTCCCTTCCTCTCCCCTCTCTTCTGCTCTCTTCTTCTCTCCCCTCCCTTCCTCTCCCCTCTCTTCCTCTGTCCTCTCCCTTCCTCTCCCCTCTCTTCTCCTCTTTTCTTCTCTCCTCTCCCTTCCTCTCCCCTCTCTTCTCCTCTCTTCTTCTCTCCTCTCCCTTCCTTCCCTCCCTCTCTTCTCCTCTTTCTTCTCTCCTCTCCCTTCCTCTCCCCTCTCTTCTCCCTCTCTTCTTCTCTCCCCTCCCTTCCTCTCCCCTCTCTTCCTCTGTCCTCTCCCTTCCTCTCCCCTCTCTTCTCCTCTTTTCTTCTCTCCTCTCCCTTCCTCTCCTCTCTCTTCTCCTCTCTTCTTCTGTCCTCTGCTTTCCTCTTTGGAGCAGAGCTGGAACAACTATGAATCTGTACATTTTCATGAGTCTGTGTGACGGTCTGAATAGATCTGTACATGATATGACTGATGCTCATCGTGGATGTAATGATCATTGCTCAGCAGAACCATTAAGACACAACATCAACCACAGGCTAAATTCGGTCACTACTGAGGTGGTACATGGGGTACTCTGTGTGTGTGTGTTTGTGTGTGTTTGTGCGTGTGTGTTTGTGCATGAGTACAACTCTCTCCTCTCCTCTCTGTGTCTAGGTTATGTGACGATGGGAGCGGTACCTCCAGGTCATGTGTGGTCCCAGCAGGCGTTTGCAGCCCAAGCAGGTCCTCTGTTCGGGGTCCCGTCCCCCCTGGGTCAGTCCCTCCCTGTGGCCCAGGTCCTGCCTGGAGGCCAGCCACTCATCTGGGGCCAGGCCAACCTCTTCCCTGCTACACAGCAGCAGTGGGCCGCCATGACTGGAGCAGGTATATGCACACAGACACATACATGTACGTATGCACGCACGCACACACACACACACACACGCATGCACATACATACATGCACGCACACACACACGCATGCACATACATACATGCACGCACACACACAGGGATGCATGCGCACACGCACGCACGCACGCACACACACACACACACACACACACACACACACACACACACACACACACACACACACACACACAGTAAAGTGTATTTTCCGGTGTCTAGGGTTCCCTGCTACAGCCTACCTCCCAACCCAGCCAGGGTCTCTGCCTGCCATGTTCCTCCCAGTCAATCAACCCTGCGACGGCCTATCATCTGCCGGCGCTGCCTCGAACCCCGCCCCCTCATCAGCCTCCAGTCCACAGCATGCAGAGAGGCAGCGGCAGAAGATGAGCAAGGTAGGATCATTTTATTCCAACCAAACCAATCAATGGAGAGTCAAGCCACATTTAGAGTAATGGCCTGGTCACGACACACAAGCTCTATACAACAGCTTTTTGTTGGCCAACGTCTTACATAGTGTGTCTTTAACATCTTCTACTCTCTCTGTAGGAGATGTTTAAGGACTTCCAGCTAGCGAAGCCCCCTGCCATGCCTGCTAAGATGGGGGACCAGCACCAAAGTCTAGCAGGGACCTCAGAGGCCTTCAGTTCCTATTTCAGCCGCGTGGGGAACGTCACCGATACAGACGACTGTGACGACTTTGACATCTCTCAGCTCAACCTCACTCCTGTCACCTCTACCACGCCCTCCACTAACTCACGTATGTACCTACACCTGGCTGGTTGTATATGAGAGGACTTTCTGTTTGGAAGTTCCCTCCAGCCCTCAAGACCATTCGACCTCCATGTTTGCCTCCACTCACAGTCTTGTTTACTTTCTGTATCTCAGTTGATCAATTGTCATTAGTTTTATTGTATGTGTCGTTGCAATTCATCTTTTAGCTATCATCATCATCATCATCATCATCAATAAAACTAAAGAGAGACAGTTGTTGTCCCCCTCTCCTCCCCCAGCTCCGACCCCGGCCCCCAGACAGAGTTCTCCATCTAAATCGTCGCTGTCTCACGTTAGTGACCACATTGACCACATCAGTGACCCTCCCACAGACGCCACTGACCCCCCCACAGATGACTCGTTCGGCGAGGTGGAGGGCTCCCCCAGTCGCAGTGGAGAGGAGGATGCGGTGAGTGACTGTGTGTGTGTGTGTGTGTGTGTGTGTGTGTGTGTGTGTGTGTGTGTGTGTGTGTGTGTGTGTGCCCGAAGTGTGTGTGTGTATTTAGATCTGTTGATGAATAGGCTTTGCATCAGCACAGTGGGCCAGGTAATTATTCTCTCTGATTGGCTACTCTCATAGCTGGCCTGTGTGTGTGTGTGTGTGTGTGTGTGTGTGTGTGTGTGTGTGTGTGTGTGTGTGTGTGTGTGTGTGTGTGTGTGTGTGTGTGTGTGTGTGTGTGTGTGTGTGTGTGTGTGTGTGTGTGTGTGTGCGTGTGCGTGTGCGTGTGTGTGGCCAGTAAAGCATTAAATTAGCTGCTTGAAGTGTCAGATAGATCATTAAGATGTTATTAATGTTAGCAGGTAGCTCCATACATCATCTGATCTGTAGCACCATGTTATTATTCAACTGATGAACTACAGGAGAGAGAAAAACCCTAGGGTCTTTTCTAGGGCAATTAATATTTATTATTCACCAAATCTATATGAGAGAGAGAGAGAGAGAGAGAGAGAGAGAGAGAGAGAGAGAGAGAGAGGGGGGGGGATTGAAATAAGGCAGTGAGCGAGAATTGCATAGGGAGAGAGGAATGGGAGGAGACTATTCCCAAATGAAAGCACTGGAGTCACCAACCTGACAATGGTGAAATAACTGAATTGGAGGCTATGCTTTCTACCATTGATTCTGTTGACCGTTTATTCCTAAGTATCCCCCTCTCCTCTCTCTCTCTCTCTCTGACAGAGGGGTAACTCAGCTGAACCTGGGGGATCTAGATATTTTTCCATATTACTATGAAACAAAACTCAAATACGAGTGTGAGAGAGAGAGAGGGGGGGGGAGAGAGGAACAGAGAGAGGGAGATAGCGAGAAGCAGCCTCCCACTCTGTGGTGAGGGAGTTAGTCTAAAGAGCAGAAATGTTTCACAAATCAATAGAGGGAACTTTTAGAACAGCTCAGTGTGTGTGGGTGTGTCCATTCTTTCTGTCCTTTAGTACACTGCTACTCTGTCCCTTTGCTGCCTGTATTCTCCTATTTTCTTATCCTGGTTTCACCTACAACTTTTTCTCTTTTTCTTTCTTCCCTTACTTCCCTGCTCTTCTTTCTCCTCTCCTCCCCTCCCTCCATCCCTCTCTCCAGGCGTGTGGGTCTGGGTCTCCATGTCCCAGTGAGACAGCAGGTTCTAGTCCAGCCCAGACCAGTCCACCTGCCAACAGCTAGATAGATGCTGGCTGGGTGCTGGGTAGGTATCTATCCTCCCCCTTCTCCTCCTCCTTCTCCTGCCTCCTTCCTCTCCTCCTCCTTCTCCTGCCTCCTGCCTCCCCTCCTCCTTCTCCTGCCTCCTTGCTCTTCTTGCTGTCAGCCTGCCTGTTCCAAGCACACCTCTTCTGATCCTCTATTCATCCGCTCTACTCTCTGTCTCTCTCTCCTGTCTTCCCTTTGTATCTCTCCCTTCTCTCTCATTCTGCCTGCTGCTTGCTCTGATGATGGCATGATGTGTCTGACTGCCTGTGGTTGTGTTGTGTGGTTCTGCACCTGTGTGTGTGTGTGTGTTGTTGTGTATCTGTGTTTGCTCTCCCTATAGCCACCAGAGGTGTGTGAGTATTACTGCAGTGTGTGTCTTTAAAACAATCTGATGACTTCCTTAATGTGCATGGCCATGCTGTCATGATGTTGTGTTGTGTTTGTCATGCATAGCTACATCTTTGCCATGGAAGAAATATTGCGATACTGGTATCGTCACAGCCCTAGTATAATTAAGCAATAAGGCCTGAGGAGGTGTGGTATATGGCCAATATACCACGGCTAAGGGCTGTTCTAAGGCACGACGCGTCGCAGTGCCTTATTGCTATTATCAAACCGGTTATCAACGGAATTAAAGCAGTACAAATAGATGTTTTGTCATACCAGTGGTATACGGTCTGATATACCACGGCTGTCAGCCAATCAGCATTCAGGGCTTGAACCACCCAGTTTATAATATATGGTATATAATGGGATGTAAAAATGTATATATCCTAGACTGCCTTTCAGGTTAACAGAACGTTTTGCATTGAGAGACTTTCCACCACTGGCAGTGCCTTTACATGATCTCTGACACAATGACTCTGCTTATATAGAACATTGTGTGTAAGGATAAGGGTGTCAGTCAGGCCCACACACAGGGAACTATGTAATGACAGTGTTTTCATCACTAATACTGGGCTGCCGCCACTAATGACAGGCTGCTATTCATTTGCATGAATTAAAACCCATGAAGAATCCTAAACCCAATCACTACTCTGCAGACAGCCATCAGACCTGCTGGGATATGTTCTCCTTTTCAAGTCTCCTACACACCACGCATGCACGCACGTACACACTTTCACATGCACTCCCGTACACACACACACACACACACACACACACACACACTATAGGGCTGGGAATTGCCAGGGACCTCATGATATATACTTAGGTGCCGATAAGATATGTATTGCGATTCTCTCGATTATCACAATTCTATATGTATTTCGATTCAATACTGTGATTTTAATGCGATTCCATAGTCCAAGCGTATTGTTTGCCACATGTCTGCTGCAGAGGGACAAGAGAGAGCCATGAGAAAACCCGTTTTTATCAATCATGGCAAGAAAAGTGCTAAAAACAAATTGGCTCCCTTTTTAAAAAGAAGATGGTGAACAAGCTATGGAGTTTTGGTGCAGGTACAACCGACTAGAGCAAAAGTTATATTGCGATATTGCTAAAACAATACGATACGATATATCATCAATGAGAATACCCCTATATGTAACTGTATAGATTTCATCCATCACTAACGCTCTATCTAAGCATACAACAATACACTCGACCCAGCAGCGTGGCTGGTCTCTCTGTCTGTAGCAGGGTGCTACTGCCCTCTGGTGTTGACAACAGGAACTGAATGTGTTGAAACTGGGATTTGAGACGAAGGAGTATGTAGACAGAAGGGGACCTGGGTTCAGGCCCGACTCGGGTCCAAGTACTTGTACTTTGAGTGTTTGCTTGAGTCTACCTGGAGTGCCACATGGGTAGGGTTTGCGGTTTTGGGACTTATTTACTGGTTTGATGAGCCAGACAAGCTCAAACAGGCACAAATAAAGTATTTGAAACCCAGGTCTAGTTCAGACCAAGTGGGTCATGCTAATGCTAACATGCTGACAGTGTCTCCTCTCTCTTTGTCTGCAGGGGAAGGATCTCTGTCTGCAGGGGAAGGATCCTCTCTACGCCCAGGTCAACAAAGGAAAGAAATAAAGAGACACACTGAACAATGGACACTGGACTGACCAACCAACGCCGACCAACCAACCCGATGTGTGTGTGTGTGTGTGTGTGTTACTCCTCTCAAGCAGCAGCCTGGCCACCCCTCTAACAAAGGATAGAACGCTCCATCTACTCCCTCTACTCTCTTTTCATTCATTCATCTCTCCGTCTCTCTCTCTCTCTCCCTCCATCAAACGTTGCTAGAGACTATGCTGCCAAAAGGGGACTGGGCCAAGTGTTGTCTCCCTTCCTAACTCACACAGTGTTATCAGACATGGACCAAATGAGTGTCTGTAGCGAGTGGATCCTGTGGGACGAGGCCGGAATGGTATGCTGGGATCCTTTTTTTGATTAGCAAGTTTATTGGGATCTTGGCATCTGATTGGCTGTTTGGGTGTTTCACCTTCATGTGAGCGTCTGCTGGATGACTATGCAGAAACAGACTTTCTGGGAGCTACTCATACACACACACACACACACTCCGACACAGTGTTTTGCCAAATGTCTCTTCTCAGACAGATTCAGAGGGAAGGCTTCAGAGGGAATGGACTCAGCGGGGCATGGATGTTGCCAGCCTAACGGGCACCGCCTGGCATGGACGAACATTGCCAAATTACCGGGCACCTCCGCCTTCGGATGGATGTTGCCAAACTAACTGATTCTGTGATTGAACTGCTCATTCTCTATAATAGCTTTTGTACAATATCGATTAAAACAGACAAGGGGAAATTGAGTTTTTATTTTATAAATCCATCAAGACGCTCTACTGTCAGCTCTACTGGAGTTGCACAGTCACATGGCTTTAAGAGACCTGATCGTTGGTTTGCCAAACTCATTTTGTAAATAATAATAATAATAATAACAACAACAACAATGATCATTCTGTCCGCAGGACTTCTGTGCCATAAAATAGGCAGGCTTCAGTTAGGCTACCAGAAGGTATCAAGCAATACCAACATCTCCTCTGTCTGTCTGTCTGTCTGTCTGTCTGTCTGTCTGTCTGTCTGTCTGTCTGTCTGTCTAGGTTTCTGTTGCTCTCTCAACCTCTGATGTTGTTTGCTCTATGATCCTATAAGTGTCTCTCCCTAACTCAGACCTCGTCTACACTGCAGTCCTTTGTTGATCAATATCCATGTGCACTGTAACCTCGTACAGTCATACCATCCTCCTGTCTGTGCATCATATAATCTCTCAGTCTGAGTGACGGGAGCATTACCCATCATCACAACCACACCGGACACTCCCTACAGCTGTATGTCTGTCATCAGTCCCTAGCCCTGCTCGGCTGTCTGCCTCCATGTCTGTCTGTCTGCCGGTCTATCCGTCCGTCTGTCTCTGCTAGTCAACTGTGATGCCAATGATTCCCTATTTTATGGCCAGAATCTCTGTGTAATTAGACTTCTCTGGACTGACAACTGATTAATAACGACGTTTGGACAATAGAAGAAGAAGATGAGGAAGTGGACTAAAAAGGGGAAAAAATGCTGTTTGATTACATAACATTTCTAGACATATTTTAACCTTACCTCAGATAGCGGTTTCTTAATGTAAATTGACACATTATTTTTTATCTTTATGAATACAACAGCATTCTACAGTGGATTTTTAGAGGACTTTTATTTTCTGTTGATTTACATCTCCACCATGTATTACAGTTCCTATTAAACACATCCCAATGACAGCTGGTTCCGGGTGATCACTACGCATGTGACGTGTGCGCGCCTAAAATCTTTGTCTTCTCTCACCTGCCTGATAGACACAGGATGGCTTTAATGAAGGTTCAGTGGACTACTTGTATGAATAATATCCTACAGTACACGTGTACTCTATGTTTCTCTAACTAGCCATATTGAGTACACACAACGTACTATTATGTCCACGTTTTTACACAATCCATTTAAATCTGTGTTTCTGTATCTTGTATGGCTTGTGTCTTCTGAATGCAGTTTAAATACACCTGTTCTTGGAATGCTGACAGACTCCTCAAGCTGTCTTATTTCACTGTCTCTGTTTGTCTGGAAGACGTAATAAAGCTAGCTATGGGCAACATGGGCATAGGCCTACATATATCACTGCCAAAGGCACATACAGCAATAGGATATAAGCTATCACGTCCGTGTCATTTACCTGTTTGCCGAACATATGTGATATGACTCAACTGTAATGGCCTATTTCATTGTGGTTGGAAAACAATCGCGCTTCTATGGCACCAGCTACGAGGAATGACACACTGAATGCCGGACAACATTCCTGTTGGATGAGAGCTGTCAGAAAGTGCATCATACACGTTGCGTATAACTGCCTTTAGCTCTCGACACCGCCGGACCGGTTTAACTGGACGGACCGTTTCTGCGATGTGCGCGTGAACATTTCTATGAGCGTGGGAGAGAGAATTCCAACCTGACTTCCATCCTATAACCAAACCAGCTAAGAAACACATGCGGAGAGAGAGTAGTTCAATGTAAGGGTCTGTAAACCAGTCTAATCCTCTGTTAGTAGGCGAGAACAGTAACACTTTGCCGGTAGCCTCCAAGACTGTTGACACTGGAGAAAGTTATTCCGAGTTATTGTGTTGACTGTTTTGTGTAACTGCTTGGTGTAAGGACGTTAACGGAACTAGCCAGAATGAGAGGCTGAAGTTGCCACCTGGATAAAGCGAGAATAGAGGTGGAACAAGGCTACCCGTAGCTGTCTGTTGCTGGTTGAATTACGCACGATGGACCAGGTAAACCTTATCTGGTGTTATTACACTTTCAGTACTAAGACTCGTCTCATTCTCTCTCGCGGACACACGGCGCCGTGCTGTTATAACGTAACCATGGTTCACGAATAGAGTTCCGTGCCACTGTTACATTTTCTATTACTGTATACTGTTAGATAGAGAGTTGGCATGATGCCCATGCTTCTTGTCTCAACAACTATTAATTGGTGGTTCTTCTCTCTGGTTTATTACTAGATATGGCTGTATTGTTTACCTTCTAAAGTCGATGTCAGCGACCCCGCGGGAAATCTAATTGTCATAATAAAAAATGCCTATCAAAATCTGTCTGTTTAAACTAGAGATATACATTATTATTTTGTTGCATGTGCCGTGTCTCAATCCACTACATCCGCCAATGGCGGCCTTCCACATCTGTGGTGGAAGGTGGCTGAGCTACAGCAGTGTTTGTCAGACAACGAGACATCCAGATACACTGTTTGAGCTACAAACTAATGCTCTATGGAATGATGAGAGTCTCGTGAACACGGCGGTGTTCTCGGTTTTACTCTATGACCCCCTCATGCATCATGGGATTAGTCTGAATTCAGTACCTCCGATCTGCCAACTTCAGTCTAGTCTCTGAACAGTTTGGGTGAGATTCTCAGGAACATGTA
Source organism: Oncorhynchus masou masou (assembly GCF_036934945.1). Lineage (NCBI taxonomy): Eukaryota > Metazoa > Chordata > Actinopteri > Salmoniformes > Salmonidae > Oncorhynchus > Oncorhynchus masou. The sequence continues at coordinate 47,289,830 of NC_088226.1, read as the reverse complement.
CGTGTCGGTTGTTTTGCTCTGGGACCCCCACAAGCTCACAAGACTATTTGGAAGGTAGCCCTGTGCCCGTTTTGAAAAGGAATGGAAGTACAGTGTCTTCAGAAAGTATTCATACCCCTTGACTTATTCCACATGATTTTGTGTTACATGCAGAATTGAAAAATAATTCAAACAAATGGTTTTCTCACCCATCTACACTCACCACACCATAATGACCAAGTGAAAACATGTTTTTAGAAATGTTTGTAAATGTATTGAAAATGAAATACAGAAATATATAATTTACATAAGTATTCACACCCCCGAGTCCATACTTTGCAGAAGCACCTTTGGCAGCGATTACAGTTCTCTGGGTAAGTCTCTAAGAGGTTTCCACACCTGGATTGCGCAACATTTGCCCATTATTCTTTTCAGAAACTCCAGTGTAGATTTGGACTTGTGTTTTAGGTTATTGTCCTGCTGAGAGGAGAATTCATCTCCCAGTGTCTAGTGGAAAGCAGACTGAAGCAAGTTTTCCTTTAGGATTTTGCCTGTTCTTAGCTCCATTCCATTTATTTTTTATCCTTTAAAGCTCCCCAGTCCTTAATGATTACAAGCATACCTATAACATGATTCAGCCACCACAATGCTTGAAAACATGGAGAGTGGTAAGTACTCAGTAATGTGTTGTAATGGATTTCCCCTAAATGTGCTTTGCCACATTTTTTGCAGTATTACTTTAGTGCCTTATTGCAAAAAGAATGCATGTTTTGGAATAGACCTTACAGTGAAGTGCTTACTTACGAGCCCCTAACCAACAATGCAGTTTAAAAAAAAGAAAATACGAATAAGAAATAAAAGTAACAGGTAATTAAAGAGCAGCAGTAAGATAACAATAGCGAGACTAGAATGGGAGAGTGTTCGGTCCTCTTTTTCCTGTAGTCCACAACCATCTATTTTGTCTTGATCACATTGAGGGAGAGGCTGTTGTCCTGGCAGCACATGGCCAGGTCTCTGACCTCCTCCCTATAGGCTGACTTGTTGTTGTCGGTGACTGTTGTATCATCGGCAAACTCAATGATGGTGTTGGAGTCGTGCCTGGCTGTGCAGTCATGAGTGAACAGGGAGTACAGAAGGGGACTGAGCATGCAACCCAGAGGGGTCCCTGTGTTGAGGATCAGCATGGCGGATGTGTTGTTACCTACCCTTACGACTTGGGGGCGGCCCGTTAGGAAGTCCAGGATCCAGTTGAAGAGGGAGGTGTTTAGTCCCAGGGTCCTTAGCTTATTGAATAGCTTTGAGGGCACTTTGGTGTTGTGCGCTGAGCTGTAGTCAATGAATAGCATTCTTACATACAGTGGGGCAAAATTGTAGGATTTTTAATGAATTTATTTGCAAATTATGGTGGAAAATAAGTATTTGGTCAACAACAAAAGTTTATCTCAATACTTTGTTATATACCCTTTGTTGGCAATGACAGAGGTCAAACATTTTCTGTATGTCTTCACAAGGTTTTCACACAGTGTTGCTGTTATTTTGGCCCATTCCTCCATGCAGATCTCCTCTAGATCAGTGATGTTTTGGGGCTGTTGCTGGGCAACACGGACTTTCAACTCCCTCCAAAGATTTTCTATGGGGTTGAGATCTGGAGACTGGCTAGGCCACTCCAGGACCTTGAAATGCTTCTTACGAAGCCACTCCTTCGTTGCCCGGGCGGTGTGTTTGGGATCATTGTCATGCTGAAAGACCCAGCCATGTTTAATCTTCAATGCCCTTGCTGATGGAAGGAGGTTTTCACTCAAAATCTCACTATACATGGCCCCATTCATTCTTTCCTTTACACGGCTCAGTCGTCCTGGTCCCTTTGCAGAAAAACAGCCCCAAAGCATGATGTTTCCACCCCCATGCTTCTCCACCCCCATGCTTTTTACCAAAAAGTTATATTTTGGTTTCATCTGACCATATGACATTCTCCCAATCTTCTTCTGGATCATCCACATGCTCTCTAGCAAACTTCAGACGGGCCTGGACATGTACTGGCTTAAGCAGGGGGACACATCTGGCACTGCAGGATTTGAGTCCCTGGCGGCGTAGTGTGTTACTGATGGTAGGCTTTGTTACTTTGGTCCCAGTTCTCTGCAGGTCATTCACTAGGTCCCCCCGTGTGGTTCTGGGATTTTTGCTCATCGTTCTTGTGATCATTTTGACCCCACAGGGTGACATCTTGCGTACAGCCCCAGATCGAGGGAGATTATCAGTGGTCTTGTATGTCTTCCATTTCCTAATAATTGCTCCCACAGTTGATTTCTTCAAACCAAGCTGCTTACCTATTGCAGATTCAGTCTTCCCAGCCTGGTGCAGGTCTACAATTTTGTTTCTGGTGTCCTTTGACAGCTCTTTGGTCTTGGCCATAGTGGAGTTTGGAGTGTGACTGTTTGAGGTTGTGGACAGGTGTCTTTTATACTGATAACAAGTTCAAACAGGTGCCATTAATACAGGTAACGAGTGGAGGACAGCGGAGCCTCTTAAAGAAGAAGTTACAGGTCTGTGAGAGCCAGAGGTCTTGCTTGTTTGTAGGTGACCAAATACTTATTTTCCACCATAATTTGAAAATAAATTAATTAAAAATCCTACAATGTGATTTTCTGGATTTTATTCTTCTCATTTTGTCTGTCATAGTTGAAGTGTACCTATGATGAAAATTACAGGCCTCTCTCATCTTTTTAAGTGGGAGAACTTGCACAATTGGTGGCTAACTAAATACTTTTTTGCCCCAATGTAAGTGTTCCTTTTGTCCAGGTGGGAAAGGGCAGTGTGGAGTGCAGTAGAGATTGCATCATCTGTGGATCTGTTAGGGCGGTATGCAAATTGGAGTGTGTCTAGGGTTTCTGGGATAATGGTGTTTATGTGAGCTATGACCAGCCTTTCAAAGCACTACATGGCTATAGATGTGCTACGGGTCGGTAGTTATTTAGGCAGGTTACCTTAGGGTTCTTGGGCACAGGGACTATGGTGGTCTGCTTAAAACATGTTGGTATTACAGACTTGGACAGGGAGAGGTTGAAAATGTCAGTGAAGACACTTCCCAGTTGGTCAGCGCATGCTCGCAGTATACGCCCTGGTAATCCGTCTGGCCTTGTGAATGTTGACCTGCTTAAAGGTCTTACTCATGTCGGCTGCGGAGAGCGTGATCACACAGTCTTCCGGAACAGCTGGTGCTCTCATGCATGTTTCAGTTTTATGTGCCTCGAAGCGAGCATAGAAGCAGTTTAGCTCATCTGGTAGGCTCGTGTCACTGGGCAGCTTCGGCTGTGCTTTATTTGTAGTCTGTAATGATTTGCAAGCCCTGCCACATCCGACGAGCATCAGAGCCGGTGTGGTACAATTCGATCTTAGTCCTGTATTGACACTTTGCCTGTTTGATGGTATGTCGGAGGGCATAGCAAGATTTCTTATAAAGCTTCCAGGCTAGAGTCCCGCTCCTTGAAAGCGGCAGCTCTAGCCTTTAGCTCAGTGCAGATGTTGCCTGTAATCCATGTCTTCTGGTTGGAGTATGTACGTACGGTCACTGTGGGGACGACGTCATCGACGCACTTATTGATGAAGACAATGACTAATGTGGTGTAATCCTCAATGCCATCGGAGGAATCCCAAAACATATTCCTGTCTGTGCTCGCAAAACAGTCCTTTAGCTTAGCATCTGCTTCATCTGACCACTTTTTTTATTGATCGTGTCACTGGTGCTTTTTGCTTGTAAGCAGGAATTAGGACGATAGAATTATGGTCAGATTGGCCAAATGGAGGGCAAGGGAAAGCTTTGTATGCGTCTCTGTGTGTGGAGTAAAGGTCGTCCAGGATTTTTTCCTCTGGTTGCACATTTATCATGCTGATAGAAATTTGGTAAGACCGATTTAAGTTTCCCTGCATTAAAGTCCACGGCCACTAGGAGCGCCGCTTCTAGGTGAGCGTTTTCCTGTTTGCTTATGGCGGAATACAGGTCATTGAGTGCGGTCTTACTGTCAGCATCAGTCTGTGGTGGTATGTAGACAGCTACAAAAAAATACAGATGAAAACTCTCTAGGTAGATAGTGTGGTCTACAGATTATCATGAAATACTCTACCTCAGGCGAGCAAAACCTCAAGACTTCCTTAGGTATCGTGCACCAGCTGTTATTTACAAAAATACATAGTCACCCACCCCTTGTCTTACCAGATACCGCTGTTCAATCCTGCTGGTAGAGCGCATACCAGACAGCTGTATGTTGATAATGTCATTGTTCAGCCACGACTCCGTGATGCATAAGATATTACAGTTTTGAATGTCCTGTTGGTAGTTTAATCTTCCACGCAGGTCATCGATTTTATTTTCCAAGGATTGAAAAGATTGCTAGCAGAATGGAAGGCAGTGGGGGTTTATTCGACCGCCCACGAATTCACAGAAGGCAGCCCGCCCTCCGGGCCCCTTTTTCTATGCCTTCTCTTTAAGCAAATGACGGGGATCTGGGCCTGTTCCGGGGTAGGCAGTATGTCATTCACGTAGGGCTCGTCAGACTTGTTAAAGGAAAAAGAGGATTCTGCCAGTTTGTGGTGAGTAATCACAGTTCTGACATCCAGAAGTTATTTTTGGTTATTAGAGACGATAGCAAAAACATTATGTACAAAATAAGAAAAAAAGTTAAGTTGCAAAGAAAAAAACAACAACACACAATTGGATAGGAACACGTAAAACGTCAGCCTTCTTTTCCGGCGCCATTATTGATCTCATGGTGAAATCCCTGAGCGGTTTCCTCCATCTCCGGCAACTGAGTTAGGAAGGGCACCTGTATGTATGTAGTGACTGGGTGTATTGATACACCCTCCAAAGTGTAATTAACAACTTCACCATGCTCAAAGGGATATTCAATGTCTACTTTTTTTTACCCATCTACCAATAGATGCCCTTCTTTGTGAGGCATTGGGAAATCTCCCTGGTCTTTGTGGAGGAATCTCTGTTTGATATTCACTGCTCGACTGAGGGACCTTACAGGAAATCTTGTTAAACACTATTATTGCACACTGAGTGAGTCCATGCACCTTAATATGTGACTTGTTAAGCACATTTTTACTCCTGAACTTATTTAGGCTTGCCATAACAAGGGGGTTGAATAGTTACAGTTGAAGTCGGAAGTTTACATACACTTAGGTTGGAGTCATTAAAACTCGTTTTTCAATCACCACAAATTACTTGTTATCAAAATATAGTTTTGGCAAGTCGGTTCGGACATCTACTTTGTGCCTGACACTAGTACTTTTTCCAACAATTGTTTACAGACATTATTTCACTTATAATTCACTGTATCACAATTCCAGTAGGTCAGAAGTTTACATACTCAGAGTTGACTGTGCCTTTAAACAACTTGGAAAATTCCAGAAAATTATGTCATGGCTTTAGAAGCTTCTGATTGACATAATTTTAGTCAATTGGAGGTGTACCTGGGGATGAATTTCAAGGCCTACCTTCAAACTCAGTACCTCTTTGCTTGACATCATGGGAAAAAACAAAAGAAGTCAGCCAAGACCTCTGAAAGAATTGTAGACCTCCACAAGTCAGGTTCATCCTTGGGAGCAATTTCCAAATGCCTGAAGGTACCATGTTCATCTGTACAAACAATAGTACACAAGTAGAAACACCATGGGACCACGCAGCCATCATTCTGCTCAGGAAGGAGATGTGTTCTGTCTCCTAGAGATGAATGTACTTTGGTGCGGAAAGTGCAAATCAATCCCAGAACAACAGCAAAGGACCTTGTGAAGATGCTGGAGGAAACAGGTACAAAAGTATCTATATCCACAGTAAAACTAGTCCTATATCGACATACCCTGAAAGGCCGCTCAGCAAGGAAGAAGCCACTGTTCCAAAACCGCCATAAAAAAAGCCTGACTATGGTTTGCAACTGTACATGGGGACAAAGATTGTACTTTTTGGAGATATGTTGTCTGGTCTGATAAAACAAAAATAGAACTGTTTGGCCACAATGACCATCGTTATGTTTGGAGTAAAAAGGGGGAGGCTTGCAAGCCGAAGAACACCATCCCAACCGTGAAGCACTGGGTGGCAGCATCATGTTGTGGGTGTGCTTTGCTGCTGGAGGGACTGGTGCACTTCACAAACTAGATGGCATTATAAGGAAAGAAAATTATGTGGATACATTGAAGCAACATTTCAAGACATCAGTCAGGAAGTTAAAGCTTGGTCGCAAATGGGTCTTCCAAATGGACAATGACCCCAAGCATACTTCCAAAGTTGTAACAAAATGGCTCAAGGACAACAAAGTCAAGGTATTGGAGTGGCCATCACAAAGCCCTGACCTCAATCCTATAGAAAATGTGTGTGCAGAACTGAAAAAGCGTGTGTGAGCAAGGAGGCCTACAAACCTGACTCAGTGACACCAGCTATGTCAGGAGGTATGGGCCAAAATTCAAGTTATTGTGGGAAGCTTGTGGAAGGCTACCCGAAATGTTTGACCCAAGTTAAACAATTTAAAGGCAATGCTACCAAATACTAATTGAGTGTATGTAAACCTCTGACCCACTGGGAATGTGATGAAAGAAATAAAAGCTGAAATAAATAATTCTCGCTACTATTGTTCTGACATTTCACATTCTTAAAATTAATTGGTTATCCTAACTGACCTAAGATATGGAATTCTTACTAGGATTAAATGTCAGGAATTGTGAAAAACTGAGTTTAAATGTATTTGTCTAAGGAGTATGTAAACTTCCGACTTCAACTGTATTGACTCAAGACATTTCAGCTTTTCATGTTTTATTAAATTGAAAAAACAACAACATTATTTCACTTTAACATTTTGGAGTTATGTGTTTAAGCCAGTAACAAAAAAATCTAAATTTAATACATTTTAAGTTCAGGCTGTAACGCATCAACATGTGAAAAAAGTCAAGGGGTGTGAATACCTTCTGATGGCGCTATATACACTGAGTGCATAACATTAAGAACACTTTCCATGACAGACTGATTCGTTGAATTCAGGCAAAAGCTATGATCCCTTATTGATGTCACTTTGTTAAGTTCACTTCAATCAGTGTGGATGAAGGGGAGGAGACAGGTTAAAAACATTTTTATTTTTGACAATTGAGGCATGGATTGTGTATGTGTGCCATTCATAAGATGAATGGGTAAGACAAAATATTTAAGTGCCTTTGAACGGGGTATGGTATTAGGCGCCAGGCGCACCGGTTTGTGTCAAGAACTGCAATGCTGCTGGGTTTTTCATGCTCAACAGTGTCCTGTGTATATCAAGAATGGTCCACCAGCAAAAGGACATCCAGCCAACTTGACACTGTTGGGAGCATTGGAGTCAAAATGGGCCAGCATCCCTGTGTAACGCTTTGACACCTTGTATACGAATTGAGGCTATTCAGAACACCAAAGTTGGGGGCGGGGGGATTAACAATAATAATATCCTGATCTCTCAGATATAAACTCAGCAAAAAAAGAAGCGTCCTTTCACTGTCAACTGCGTTTATTTTCAGCAAACTTAACATGTGTTAATATTTGTATGAACATAACAAGATTCAACAACTGAGACATAAACTGAACAAGTTCCACAGACATGTGACAGAAATGGAGTAATGTGTCCCTGAACAAAGGGGGGGTCAAAATCAAAAGTGACAGTCAGTATCTGGTGTGGCCACCAGCTGTATTAAGTACTGCAGTGCATCTCCTCCTCTTGGGCTGCATCAGATTTGCCAGTTCTTGCTGTGAGATGTTACCCCACTCTTCCACCAAGGCACTGCAAGTTCCCGGACATTTCTGGGAGGAATGGCACTAGCCCTCATCCTCCGATCCAACAGGTCCCAGACATGCTCAATGGGATTGAAACCCGGGCTCTTCACTGGCCATGGCAGAACACTGACATTCCTGTCTTGCAGGAAATCATGCACAGAACGAGCAGTATGGCTGGTGGCATTGTCATACTGAAGGGTCATGTCAGGACGAGCCTGCAGGAAGGGTATCACATGAGGGAGGAAGATGTCTTCCCTGTAACGCACAGCATTGAGATTGCCTACAATGACAACAAGTTCAGTCCGATGATGCTGTGACACACCGCCCCAGACCATGACAGACCCTCCACCTCCACCTCGATCCCGCTCCAGAGTACAGGCCTCGTTGTAACGCTCATTCCTTTGACGACAAACGTGACGGTGGGTTTGTGCCCATAGGCGACATTGTTGCCGGTGATGTCTGGTGAGGACCTGCCTTACAACAGGCCTACAAGCCATCAGTCCAGCCTCTCACAGCCTATTGTGGACAGTCTGAGCACTGATGGAGGGATTGTGCGCTCCTGGTGTAACTCGGGCAGTTGTTGTTGCCATCCTGTACCTGTCCCGCAGGTGTGATGTTCGGATGTACCGATCCTGTGCAGGTGTTGTCACAAGTGGTCTGCCACTGCAAAGACGATCAGCTGTCCGTCCTGTCTCCCTGTAGTGCTGTCTTCGGCGTCTCACAGTATGGACATTGCAATTTATTGCCCTGGCCACATCTGCAGTCCTCATGCCTCCTTGCGGCATTTGATTTTAAATCTCTGGATTTGACTCTCAGTGTGTGTGTATGGTTGGCAGAAATATGATGTGGTATAGCAGGACAGAGAGATTCATGCTAAAGCTGGCTACTGGGTTTCTATTGGCATATTTGTTGCGAATGGCAGTTGTGCACTCCACTTTGAAAGTTATCTAGGAGGAACCCTGGATGATCCGGTCATTTAGTTTGTTTTATCTTATGTTGATTCAGACTATGAAGAGAGAGAGAGAGTGGGACAGTTAGGAAGGGCTCAAAGATAACCTGTGATTTGAAATTCAATTATGATTCCTTTCTCCTGAGGTACCTGTTTTCCACCCATCTCACCCCTTCCCCTCCTTTATCTCTCTCTCAGGAAGAAGATCGGGACTTCAAGTCCTTGAGGGCAAAGTTCCAGGATGAGGAAGTGCTGCTGAAGCAGCCAAGGACCAAACCTGCCCTTCCTGTGAAACCTAAAGTCCTGTCCCCTCCTCACAGCCCAACAAACTTCCTTCCTTCCTTCAGCCCCACATCACACACACCCTCCAACTCACGCAGCCTAACGCCCGGAGCTCGACACTCCCTCCTCACCTCCCTCCAGGGGAAGGGTGACATCGCACCCCGAGTCATCTTCAAGGAGAAGGAGAAGAAGGTAAAGGGAAAAGACAAGAATGAGGGGAAGGTGAAATTACTAGGTAAAAAGAAGGCAGAGGCTGACAAAGAAAAGGCAGATAGAGAGATGAATGGCGGGAAAGATGATGTAGAAGATCTGCTGGACCAGAAACAGAAGACAGAGACAGACCTAGTCATGAAGAACAAGAAGGTGTCCCTGCTGTCCCCTAGGGGGTTTAAGGGGGGTAGTGTCGAGCTGGAAGATGCTTTGCCACCGCCCATATATGCAACAGTAAAGAAGAAGGGTTTTCGGGGCATCGGGAAGCCTGTGAAAGCAGGGAAGAAAGGGAAAGAGAGGAAAGATGAGTTTCCTCCTCTCCCCATGTTGGACATAGCCAGCCCAGACATGGCTGGTCCTGCACCTCTCATCACTCTAACAACCTTCAGAACCCCATCACCCCATGCTAATATACCCACACCAACTGCCCTCATCCCACCGGCCCCAGCAGCTCACATTACCCTCTTACCCCTTGCCCCGAAACCTGCCCCAGTACTAGATGCCCTCTTACACTCTGAGCTGTTACCCTCCACCCTGATGCCTGCACCAGCAGCTGAAACCATTACAGTCGCTACACCACCCGACCCCATCTCCATTCCAATGATCCCCGACCCTTCTATCGTTGAGCCCATCCCTGTTGCCCCCCTTACCCTGGAGTTAGAAACCTCAGCTGAGACCATCCCAGCCCCCACCCTTTCTGTATTGGTTCCCCCCAGCCCTACCCCTTCCCCTGTTCCTGCCCTACCCAGCCCGGTACCAACTCCCCCAGTCACCCCTAACCCCTCTGCTATCCCCACCTTACCACCACCCACTATAGCCACCCCACGTCGACCTGCTATTGCCAGGCCACCCCCACCCGCTGACCCTACCCCCTCTCCACCTCCACCTCCAGCTCCTGAACTTGTATCTGAACCTGAGTCTGTAGTAGTGGATGCTGCTGTTGTAGTCGAGGCCTCTGCCTTTCCACTTCCCTCTCACATCCCGCTTCCCCCAGCGGTGGACCCCCCAGTCACACCCCCAGCCCCCCAGCCTGAGAGCCTCGTGTCGGTCCAGGAACGACCACTCTCAGCCCTGTCGGCTCTAGGGCGAGCAGAGGAAATGAGTCCACCAAAAAAAAGAGGAACAGAGATCATCTTCGATGCTCTGGAGAAGGCCAAGAGAAAGTTTGGCAGGTGCACAATATACCTTTAATACATACACATTAACGTTAGCATCAACTATTCTAACATACTATCCCAACATATTATCCTAACATATTATCCTGACATATTATCCTAACATATACTGTGTCAGTCAGACAGGGAATCAGGTGACGTTGACAGTTTGTTTACAAGTTGATTAGCGTTTCCTGTCCATTGCTCATCCCCCAGTCGCTTTAGATAAGAGTCTGTTAAATAACCATATTGTTATTATTACCATCTAATTAACTCCATCTCTTTTCCCCCAGCCCTTTGACCACACCCACCATAGAGGACCAACCCCCACTCCCCCACAAATCCCTCCCTGAGCTCCCACCAATCGACTACGATGACCAGGCCGGGGCGGGGCCCCCTACACCCCTGAAACCGTCCCTGGTCAACAGTGTTGACGTTAGTAAGTGTCTGCATCTCTCTTTCCCTAAGGCCCTTGTTCTCTCTCTTCCTCGCTCTTTCTTTTATTCTATATATCTCTCCTTTTTCTGTTCACTCTACTTTTGTACTCACTCTGAAAATGAAGTACACAGGAGAGCAGCTCACCCCTACACCCTAGGTAAGACTTTGCATGGTGGAATGGTTTAGATATCTTAAGAGGGTGTCAGCTAGGTTGGTATGCAGGAGGTCAGGTATGCTGCAGGATCTAGGCTGCGAGAGAGTCCCTGGCCTGCAGTAGGTGTTATGTGGTTGTTGTTGCAACGCTGTAGACACGGAACAGCAGAGAAGGTCGAATACCTCTCTGTGCCAGAAACATCTTTGTCTTGAGGAGGGCTGAGGGGAGGAGGATGGGGAAGCAGGGTTGGGTAGGTTACTTTCTAAATGTAATCCATTACAGTTACTATTTACCTGTCCAAAATAGTTATCAGTAACATAATTTTGGATTACCCAAACTCAGTAATGTAATCTGATTACTTTCAGTTACTTTTGGATTACTTCCCCCTTAAGCAACATTAAAATAAGACAAAAATGATCCATGAAACGCATTTGGTGTGTCATCATAGTGGTCTCTGACTTGTGGTCAGACTCTCTCAGGTGGAAAAAACTTAAAACTTGCGCCTTTTTTCAATGCTGAATTGAATGTCATAATTTATTTTTTCGCAAACATACTTCCTGAATTGAAAAGTAATTCAAGAAGTTAGCATCAAGTTTTTCAAAAGTATCTGTAATCTGATTACAATATTTGAACTGGTAACATAACTGATTACAGTTAGTTTTAAAAACATGAGATTACATTTAACTGATTACATTAAATAAGTTACTCCCCAACCCTGTGGGGAAGTGAGGAGGAGGATGAAAGGGGGAGGAAGAGAGTGGGAGAGTAGGGCATAGGTGAGGAGGAGAAGGGGAGAGTAGGGCGTAGGTGAGGAGGAGAAGGGGGAGAGTAGGGCATAGGTGAGGAGGAGAAGGGGAGAGTAGGGTGTAGGTGAGGAGGAGAAGGGGAGAGGAGGGCGAAGGTGAGGAGGAAAATGGGAGAGTAGGGCGTAGGTGAGGAGGAGAAGGGGAGAGTAGGGCGTAGGTGAGGAGGAGAAGGGGAGAGTAGGGCGTAGGTGAGGAGGAGAAGGGGAGAGTAGGGCGTAGGTGAGTAGGAGAATGGGGAGTGTAGGGCGTAGGTGAGGAGGAAAATGGGAGAGTAGGGCATAGGTGAGTAGGAGAATGGGGAGAGTAGGGCGTAGGTGAGGAGGAGAAGGGGAGAGTAGGGTGTAGGTGAGGAGAAGAAGGGGAGAGTAGGGTGTAGGTGAGGAGGAGAAGGGGGAGAGTAGGGCATAGGTGAGGAGGAGAATGGGGAGAGTAGGGTGTAGGTGAGGAGAAGAAGGGGAGAGTAGGGTGTAGGTGAGGAGGAGAAGGGGAGAGTAGGGCGTAGGTGAGGAGGAGAAGGGGAGAGTAGGGCGTAGATGAGGAGGAGAAGGGGAGAGTAGGGCGTAGGTGAGGAGGAGAAGGGGAGAGTAGGGCGTAGGTGAGGAGGAGAAGGGGAGAGTAGGGTGTAGGTGAGGAGAAGAAGGGGAGAGTAGGGTGTAGGTGAGGAGGAGAAGGGGGAGAGTAGGGCATAGGTGAGGAGGAGAAGGGGGAGAGTAGTGCATAGGTGAGGATGAGAAGGGTGAGAGTAGGGCGTAGGTGAGGAGGAGAAGGGGGAGAGTAGGGCGTAGGTGAGGAGGAGAAGGGGGAGAGTAGGGCGTATGTGAGGAGGAGAAGGGGGAGAGTAGGGCGTAGGTGAGGAGGAGAAGGGGGAGAGTAGGGCATAGGTGAGGAGAAGGGAAGAGTAGGACGGAGAAAGAGAGATATTTAAACTATCTTTGGTGTGTCACTATGGGGCAGTGTTTCTGTCAAAGTTAGCATGACTGGGTGCTGCTGCCAATGTCTTGTGTTCTAACTCTCTTGTTGGTGATGATTACATCGTTTTAATTTGAGGAATGTAGTTATCAGTTAAGCAGAGTGTTCCTCCCGGCTGACCTAGTGAACAGGCCAGTTCAACCACTCAGACTCTCGCTTCACGGCATTGCACTACAACAAAACAAAAAAGAGCTAAAGAGCTCCACAGCAGTGTGTTCACAAACCACAGTAGCAAACCACATTACATTGCACACAGACAAACATATCTCACACACACACACACACACACACACACACACACACACACACACACACACACACACACACACACACACACACACACACACACACACACACACACACACACACATACACACACACACACACACACACACACACACACACACACACACTGAAAGAGAAAGGATGGAGTAGTTATCAGTGTGTGGTTCTTCATGTTGGGTAACTATCTGTCTCTCTTTTCAGCTGGGGAGATTCCTGCTCCTCTAGAGTTCTCCGTAGCCGGTCCTGCTCTTGACGTTCCCGAGTTTGAGGATGTAGGGTCGGAGCTTCTGAAATTGGAAGCCCTACAAATCCAGCCTGCAGACTTGGTGGAGATAGAGGGGTCAGAATGGGGGAATGGAGAATATGGTGACAACATTCCAGAGACAGTGCTTCTAAAGCAGGAGATTCTGGAAGAGGGGGAGGGGCTTCCAGAATTCGAGGACCACAGAGTTCCAGAATCAGAACCGGTGGTCGAGGTTCCATTGAGGGTTCGGGTGGAGGTTATCCAAGAAAGTGTCCCCGCCTCCCCTTCCAGCCAGGACCCCCAGCCAGAGGCAGGGTAACACAACCAGCTAACTCTTACTCTCTCTCAAACGTACCCTATTCTTGCCTTAAAAAGAACACATCCAGCTCCCGTTCTCTACTAGAATAGTGTTCTATGTCATGTTCTTGTCCCTGACTGACCTTTCCACACCCCCACCCCTCCAGAGCTGAGACAGAAGATGGCACCTGTGACAAAGCCAATGAAGACATGCCCTCAGCCAAACAGAAGGTCAAGGGTCAACCCACCAAGAAGAAGAAGGAACCAAAGAGTAAGACACGGGAACCTTACATTAAGTTCTCACTCAGATACCATCCACCAGCATGAGAGTTTCTAGCTGTGGGTGTGAATCTGTGAGATGAGGTCAGATGTTGAGTATGTGTGTACTGTATGTAATGTTATGTAGGCCAGTGTCTCTAGCAGTGAAGCTGATATGTGTGTTTATCTCTTTTCTCCTATTGACCCTAGACAGACTGGCATTGCTACCGCTCTCATTGATGTGATCTTATCTAGCTAACATAAAATATGTTTTCAGATGTCAACATGTTTTCTTAACTATTTATCTTCCTGTTATCTTTTCACAGACCCATATACTGAGACTCAGCCTCCGGTAAGGAAGATTCTGGGTCTTTTGATTGGTTGATAGCTTAATATTTGACCATGTTTGACCCAGGTCTGTGTTACACACAGTAAAGGCTCCTCTATCTGTTAGACACTTCTCTGCATCCATCCTGTGGGAATCGAATCACCCAGTGAAGATCTTATCAGACATGACCCTCATCTTCCTATTGTTTTCAGACTAAAGGAACATCCAGGGGTGGCTGGTCTTTTAAGAGGCCTGGTCTGGAAAACCCAGAGGAGAAAGATATGAAGAAGAAAGAAAAACAACATCTGGAGAAGGAGAAAAAAGAACAGAAAGAGAGAGAGAAGAAAGAACAGAAAGAGAGAGAGAAGAAGGAGCAGAAAGAGAGAGAGAAGAAAGAAAATGAGATGAAGAAGTTTAAGGTGAGAAATCCTTAGAGGAGAGCGGAATAGTGTTCTCGGTAGTAGAAATCAGTGTGATTTCATTCCTTCAAGATGGTAGATTAACTGAACATCATGGCTACACGGTAGTAACTTCACTTAACACAGAGCGATGTATTCACATGGTTAATTTACATTTTTGAGCAAAACTTCCAATGACGTCTATGAACGATTTTCGCAGAAGTCACTGTTGGATCTCAAGTCTGATTACTAATGACAAGAGAGGGAGTGGGATTTATAGGAAACATCATATAACCCTAACCCAAGTGTTGCTAGTACACACAGTGCACACTACACTACAACGCTCAGTAACACAGATTAATACACAGGGTAATATCAACAGCAGCAGCCCCTCTAGCAGAGTAGGACATTAATGTAAAGCCCAGCTGGATTAACAGATTTACATTGCATTCATCGCACTCTACAGTCAATACAGTATGGGACCGCTGAGATTATATTTTCACTGTGTGTGCATGCCTGCGTGCGAATGCAGATAACAGGTCAGGAGGAGGCTATATATCAGGCTACAGTGACGGTAACATCTAAAGGACGTAAGGACAACCTGGCTGTGAAGAATAGGGACATCGTCAGCATCATACGGACCACAAACTGCCCCAAAGGAAAATGGCTAGCCAGGGACAGCACTAATACATGTAAGTTACACACCTACCTAACCCCTGACCTCTGACCTCTACACAAATACAGATGGGCATAAAATGAGTCAAATAGTTCAACATCTACAGTAGTTGCTTGATTGTGGGATTCCAGACAGGTTGTTGTGTTGTCATTACTTGAAGACCTACTTTATGTGAAAACAGCCTTGCAGGTGGATTCAACATGAGTTACATGTATGTGTGTTTACAAACTATCTGTGTGTGTAGATGGGTACATCTCAGTTATAGCAGGTGTAGTTAGTGTTATATATATGTGTGTGTAGATGGGTACATCTCAGTTATAGCAGGTGTAGTTAGTGTTATATCTATGTGTGTATAGATGGGTACATCTCAGTAATAGCAGGTGTAGTTAGTGTTATATCTATGTGTGTATAGATGGGTACATCTCAGTTATAGCAGGTGTAGTTAGTGTTATATCTATGTGTGTGTCTAGATGGGTACATCTCAGTAATAGCAGGTGTAGTTAGTGTTATATCTATGTGTGTATAGATGGGTACATCTCAGTTATAGCAGGTGTAGTTAGTGTTATATCTATGTGTGTATAGATGGGTACATCTCAGTTATAGCAGGTGTAGTTAGTGTTATATATATGTGTGTATAGATGGGTACATCTCAGTTATAGCAGGTGTAGTTAGTGTTATATATATGTGTGTGTATAGATGGGTACATCTCAGTTATAGCAGGTGTAGTTAGTGTTATATCTATGTGTGTATAGATGGGTACATCTCAGTTATAGCAGGTGTAGTTAGTGTTATATCTATGTGTGTGTAGATGGGTACATCTCAGTTATAGCAGGTGTAGTTAGTGTTATATCTGTGTGTGTATAGATGGGTACATCTCAGTAATAGCAGGTGTAGTTAGTGTTATAGCTGTGTGTGTATAGATGGGTACATCTCAGTTATAGCAGGTGTAGTTAGTGTTATATCTGTGTGTGTATAGATGGGTACATCTCAGTTATAGCAGGTGTAGTTAGTGTTATATCTATGTGTGTGTATAGATGGGTACATCTCAGTAATAGCAGGTGTAGTTAGTGTTATATCTGTGTGTGTGTATAGATGGGTACATCTCAGTAATAGCAGGTGTAGTTAGTGTTATAGCTGTGTGTGTATAGATGGGTACATCTCAGTTATAGCAGGTGTAGTTAGTGTTATAGCTGTGTGTGTATAGATGGGTACATCTCAGTTATAGCAGGTGTAGTTAGTGTTATATCTATGTGTGTGTGTAGATGGGTACATCTCAGTTATAGCAGGTGTAGTTAGTGTTATATCTATGTGTGTGTATAGATGGGTACATCTCAGTTATAGCAGGTGTAGTTAGTGTTTTATCTGTGTGTGTATAGATGGGTACATCTCAGTTATAGCAGGTGTAGTTAGTGTTATATCTATGTGTGTGTATAGATGGGTACATCTCAGTTATAGCAGGTGTAGTTAGTGTTTTATCTGTGTGTGTATAGATGGGTACATCTCAGTTATAGCAGGTGTAGTTAGTGTTATATCTATGTGTGTGTGTAGATGGGTACATCTCAGTTATAGCAGGTGTAGTTAGTGTTATATCTATGTGTGTATAGATGGGTACATCTCAGTTATAGCAGGTGTAGTTAGTGTTATATCTGTGTGTGTATAGATGGGTACATCTCAGTTATAGCAGGTGTAGTTAGTGTTATATCTATGTGTGTATAGATGGGTACATCTCAGTTATAGCAGGTGTAGTTAGTGTTTTATCTGTGTGTGTATAGATGAGTACATCTCAGTTATAGCAGGTGTAGTTAGTGTTATATCTATGTGTGTGTGTAGATGGGTACATCTCAGTTATAGCAGGTGTAGTTAGTGTTTTATCTGTGTGTGTATAGATGGGTACATCTCAGTTATAGCAGGTGTAGTTAGTGTTATATCTATGTGTGTGTGTGTGTGTAGATGGGTACATCTCAGTAATAGCAGGTGTAGTTAGTGTTATATATATATGTGTGTGTAGATGGGTACATCTCAGTAATAGCAGGTGTAGTTAGTGTTATATCTATGTGTGTGTGTGTGTGTATAGATTGGTACATCTCAGTAATAGCAGGTGTAGTTAGTGTTATATCTATGTGTGTAGATGGGTACATCTCAGTTATAGCAGGTGTAGTTAGTGTTTTATCTATGTGTGTATAGATGGGTACATCTCAGTTATAGCAGGTGTAGTTAGTGTTATATCTATGTGTGTATAGATGGGTACATCTCAGTTATAGCAGGTGTAGTTAGTGTTATATCTATGTGTGTAGATGGGTACATCTCAGTTATAGCAGGTGTAGTTAGTGTTTTATCTGTGTGTGTATAGATGGGTACATCTCAGTGAGCCAGGTGGAGCTGGACATTAAGGAGATGTTGGAGCTGGGGAAGAAGGCTTCTCATGCCATCAGCCATAAGGACATCAGTACTGTGGTAGAACAGGGAGGAGAGCTGGCCAGGATGGGCAACAGGACTTCCAATCACTACCCACTACAGGACGATACAGGCAGCTGTAAGTACTCCGCTGTCCACAGTTATTCATTAAGTGCACGTGCACACAAGTCATATTGTGGATCCAAATGACATGTATCCCTTTCCCGCAGTAAGTGACCAAAGCACCCTCTTTGGCCTCCTCATGGGTGGAATGTTATTCATATTTTTCATAATTAATAAAGATTATTTCAAAGAATCCGATGAAAATCTTGTGTTTCTATGTCAAACAATTTTGTTACATTTCAGTCTTCTGAGATGTATATAAAGTGTCATTTTGGATGCAAACTCTAAATGTAATACATTTCCACTTTATATCTGACATGGTACAGGTGTCATCTGTTGTTTAAGCCCATAACCACGTGTGTGAGGTCTATACTTTTGTTTCAATGTAGATTTGTTAAAGACTACCAAGAAACACTGCAGTCAAAAGTTAAACTGTGTGTTCTCCCTCAGTTACAGACGGCAGTGAGGAGTGGACGTATGATGACGATGAACCTCTCTCCTACCCCATTGAGGACGATCCTACAGAGAGGTCAGTACACCCATCGGGACTATTCAACAGGGGCCCGATCCCGATTTAGGAATTTACCTCTTTCCTATGCACTTCTCACTATTTCATATTCAGATTGAACTTTTTCAGTCACGCAAAGTGCTCTGTAGGTGTGGCTACCCTGCTCTCTCTGAATACATTACATTCAAACGCTGAAAACCCTCCCACTTGCTGGCCAACAGAGTTTCTCATGGAGTCTCCATTCAATTGGGTTTTCAGTACATTTATCTTAAGCCATTCCTTTCCAGTGTACCTTTAATTCAAACTTTGTCGACAGTCTCAATAACGTATCCAGTTGAAGTCTGAAGTTTACATACACCTTAGCCAAATACATTTAAACTCAGTTTTCCACAATTCCTGACATTTAATCCTAGTAAACATTCCCCGTCTTAGGTCAGTTAGGATCACCACTTTATTTTAAGAATGTGAAATGTCGGAATAATAGTAGAGAGAATTATTTATTTCAGCTTTTATTTCTTTCATCACATTCCCAGTGGGTCGGAAGTTTACATACACTCAATTAGTATTTGGTAACATTGCCTTGAAATTGTTTAACTTGGGTCAAACATTTTGGGAAGCCTTCCACAAGCTTCCCACAATAAGTTGGGTGAATTTTGGCCCATTCCTCCTGACAGAGCTGGTGTAACTGAGTCAGGTTTGTAGCCCTCCTTGCTCGCACACGCTTTTTCAGTTCTGCACACACATTTTCTACAGGATTGAGGTCAGGGCTTTGTGATGGCCACTCCAATACGTTGACTTTGTTGTCCTTAAGTCATTTTGCCACAACTTTGGAAGTATGCTTGGGGTCATTATCCATTTGGAAGACCCATTTGCGACCAAGCTTTTAACTTCCTGACTGACGTCTTCAGATGTTGCTTCAATATATCCACATCATTTTCTTTCCTCATGATGCCATCTAGTTTGTGAAGTGCACCAGTCCCTCCAGCAGCAAAGCACCCTCACAACATGATGCTGCCACCCCTGTGCTTCATGGTTGGGATGGTGTTCTTTGGCTTGCAAGCCTCCCCCAATTTCCTCCAAACATAATGATGGTCATTATGGCCAAACAGTTCTATTTTTGTTTCATCAGACCAGACGACATTTCTTCAAAAAGTACAATATTTGTCCCCATGTGCAGTTGCAAACCGTAGTCTGGCTTTTTTTATGGCGGTTTTGGAGCAGTGGCTTCTTCCTTGCTGAGCGGCCTTTCAGGTTATGTCCATATAGGACTCATGTTACTGTGGATATAGATACTTTTGTACCTGTTTCCTCCAGCATCTTCACAAGGTCCTTTGCTGTTGTTCTGCGATTGATTTGCACTTTTCGCATCAAAATACGTTCATTTCTAGGAGACAGAACGCGTCTTTCTCCTGAGCGGTATGATGGCTGCGTGGTCCAATGGTGTTTATACTTGCGTACTATTGTTTGTACAGATGAACGTGGTACCTTCAGGCATTTGAAAATTGCTCCCAAGGATGACCATGACTTGTGGAGATCTACATTTTTTTTTCTGACGCCTCTGCTGATTTCTTTAGATTTTCCCATGATGTCAAGCAAAGAGGCACTGAATTGGAAGGTAGGCCTTGAAATACATCCACAGGTACACCTCCAATTGACTCAAATTATGTCAATTAGCCTATCAGAAGCTTCTAAAGCCATGACATCATTTTCTGGAATTTTCCAAGCTGTTTAAAAGGCACAGTCAACTCAGTGTATGTAAACTTCTGACCCACTGGAATTGTGATACAGTGAATTATAAGTGAAATAATCTGTAATCAATTGTTGGAAAAATGACTTGTGTCATGCACAAAGTAGATGTCCTAACAGACTTGCCAAAACTATCGTTTTTTAATTAACAATAAATTTGTGGAGTGGTTGAAAAACGAGTTTTAATGACTCCAACCTAAGTGTATGTAAAGTTCTGACTTCAACTGTACATGGGGAGAACGGGTTCAGAATATAGGGATGAATGAAAGAATACCATCAACTCGGCAGGTTCAGCCCTACAGAAACATAAGGCTTGGATCTCCAGATTTCATCCATGCAAATTCTGAAGGCAAACAATGACAATTTGTAATAATAATAATAATACTGTTTCAGATTTGTCACATTTGTCTCCAGGGACCATAAGGAATAATGCATATTTAAAATTCCCTTCTCCAAACGGATTGCTCATTTACCCAGCTCATCCATGTATACATAACAGTGCATCGGAGAATGCTCCGACCTTATTCATGTTTTCCTCGAGCGTAAAGGTGGTGGAATTATGAGGGAATTAAATCCAGGTCAGAATCCAGTGTATCTGTAGACACACCTCCCTCTGCCACGCCTTCATTTATTAGAGCTCCACCTGAAATGAATAGTGGGTGAATTTGCATGCTATTCTCATGCTTAAGTAGGCCGTCATCGTAAAGAATGTTTTCAACTGACTTGCCTTGTTAAATAAATGTGTAAAATATTTTAAAAAGTAAGTTTAAGGTCAGAATACAATAGAGAAAAGCTCATAAAAAGGGAATCAGGTTCACTTTACATGTGCTTAACTCTGGTCGGAATCGGGGCCCAGGGGAGTGTTATGGTGAAGACTATCACAGTGGGGACTATTGTCCTTTGATGTCAGGAACTTTGAATCTGCATGACATCACTATTCTCTTCTGCAGTGGCCACATCCAAACAATCTCCATGACGGGTGAGTCAAGCCTCTAGGTTTCAATGATCTATCAATGAGCCATGACTGACCTCAGCTTCCTGCATGTTCTGCTTATCTTTTCTTCCCCTTTTTAAATACCTAAAATACCTTTGGCTGATTACATCTGTTATTGTTTGCATTATTGTGTGTGTGTTTACTTCCTCCAGGAAGCAGAGAGCTCAGCATCCACCACCAACAAACACAGAATTACACCACCATAGATGGAATGGATATGCAGTGAGTCATGCACACACACAGATAATAAGACAAGGATTTTAATAGTATTAACAATATTCTATCCATTAGCTAGCATTTCTCCCTTCTGATGTCTGTCTGTTCTGCAGGGTGAAACATGAAGCACTTCAGAAGCTGGCCACTTTCTTCCACAAACCTGTTGTAGAGGAACCCATCAGGAGGTACATACAGTATAATTGCACACACACACAGATGAAGGTAAAGGTGAATGAATGTTTCCTTTGATGCTTACCTCTTGTGTTTTGTTTTCTTCTCCATCTCCCTTTCTTCTCCTCATCTCCCTCTTTCTTCTCCTCCCCTTCTGTTTCTTCTCCTCTCCATCTCTCTTTTACCCTCTCCATCTCTCTTTTATCCTCTCCATCTCTCTTTTACCCTCTCAATCTCTCTTTTACCCTCTCCATCTCTCTTTTACCGTCTCCATCTCTCTTTTGTCATCTCCATCTCTCTTTTATCCTCTCCATCTCTCTTTTACCCTCTCCATCTCTCTTTTACCCTCTCCATCTCTCTTTTATCCTCTCCCTCTCTCTTTTACCCTCTCCATCTCTCTTTTACCCTCTCCATCTCTCTTTTATCCTCTCCATCTCTCTTTTACCCTCTCCATCTCTCTTTTACCCTCTCCATCTCTCTTTTACCCTCTCCATCTCTCTTTTATCCTCTTCTTCTCTCTTTTACCCTCTCCATCTCTCTTTTATCCTCTCATCTCTATTTTACCCTCTCCATCTCTCTTTTATCCTCTCCATCTCTCTTTTATCCTCTCCATCTCTCTTTTACCCTCTCCATCTCTCTTTTATCCTCTCCATCTCTCTTTTACCCTCTCCATCTCTCTTTTATCCTCTCCATCTCTCTTTTACCCTCTCCATCTCTCTTTTACCCTCTCCATCTCTCTTTTACCCTCTCCATCTCTCTTTTACCCTCTCCATCTCTCTTTTACCCTCTCCATCTCTCTTTTATCCTCTCCATCTCTCTTTTATCTTCTTCTTCTCTCTTTTACCCTCTCCATCTCTCTTTTATCCTCTCATCTCTCTTTTATCCTCTCCATCTCTCTTTTACCCTCTTCATCTCTCTTTTATCCTCCCCATCTCTCCATCTCTCTTTTATCTTCTCCATCTCTCTTTTACCCTCTCAATCTCTCTTTTATCCTCTCATCTCTCTTTTATCCTCTCCATCTCTCTTTTATCCTCTCCATCTCTCTTTTACCCTCTCCATCTCTCTTTTATCCTCTCCATCTCTCTTTTACCCTCTCCATCTCTCTTTTATCCTCCCCATCTCTCCATCTCTCTTTTATCTTCTCCATCTCTCTTTTACCCTCTCAATCTCTCTTTTATCATCTCATCTCTCTTTTACCCTCTCCATCTCTCTTTTATCCTCTCCATCTCTCTTTTATCCTCTCATCTCTCTTTTATCCTCTCCATCTCTCTTTTATCCTCTCCATCTCTCTTTTACCCTCTCCATCTCTCTTTTACCCTCTCCATCTCTCTTTTATCCTCTCTTTTCCATCATCTCTTTACCCTCTCCATCTCTCTTTATCCTCCCCATCTCTCCATCTCTCTTTTATCTTCTCCATCTCTCTTTTACCCTCTCAATCTCTCTTTTATCATCTCATCTCTCTTTTACCCTCTCCATCTCTCTTTTATCCTCTCCATCTCTCTTTTATCCTCTCATCTCTCTTTTACCCTCTCTTTTACCCTCTCCATCTCTTTTATCCTCTCCATCTCTCTTTTATCCTCCCCATCTCTCCATCTCTCTTTTATCTTCTCCATCTCTTTTACCCTCTCCATCTCTCTTTTACCCTCTCCATCTCTCTTTTATCCTCTCCATCTCTCTTTTATCCTCTCCATCTCTCTTTTACCCTCTCCATCTCTCTTTTACCCTCTCCATCTCTTTTATCCTCTCCATCTCTCTTTTACCCTCTCCATCTCTCTTTTATCCTCCCCATCTCTCCATCTCTCTTTTACCCTCTCCATCTCTCTTTTATCCTCTCCATCTCTCTTTTACCCTCTCCATCTCTCTTTTACCCTCTCCATCTCTCTTTTATCCTCTCCATCTCTCTTTTATCCTCTCCATCTCTCTTTCTTCTCTCTCTCCCTAATCCCCAACTCTCGCTTTACCTACTGTCTCCCTTTGAGAAGACCTGAAGAACCGGAACCAATCAGTAAGTGAAGAGCTACGTATGGATTCTGTGTACTACACATTCCACACATCAGGCCTAGTCTTTGGGCTGGTTAGCCAGACGCAGATGATCCATTTAGCATGCCTTTCTTTCATAGTCAAGGAGAGTTTCATTTGGATCCAGGAAAGCAGCCAATAAAGGTTGAGAGAATGCTGTTGGAATTTATTGAGTTCAATGAAAGGAATCCACTTTCTACATCTGACACAATAGTGTGGAAAATAGCTTTACGTTTAAAACACTATCCTTTTTTACTTGCCAGGCTCCGTGGAGATAGAAGAACCAGTGTACCCGTAAGTAGGAGAGGAAAGAAATGTCACATTGTGTAATCTGTTGTCAGACTAGTTTTCTGGGCTTGGATTGTGAATGTCATTGTGTGTGTGTGTGTATGTGTGTGTGTGTGTGTGTGTGTGTGTGTGTGTGTGTGTGTGTGTGTGTCTACCATGCATGTCTGCTTCTATGTAGATGTAAAATGGAAGCAGATTTGGAGCTTCCAGACATGATGATTCTTTCTCCTCCTGGCCCGTTTGCAGACGACAATCAATGACACTTAGTAGACTACCAACTACAGGTAAAAATTATACTTTACATTAGTCAGCCATTAAGAATCATTGATCAGTCAATACCAGTAGGCTATTGATCATGCATTGATGATGTCTGCGTCTGTTCTCTCTTCTATGAGCAGTTGGAGAGCAGAGGAACAACGGCAACATGGTATGTTGTCGAGTGCCAGTCATCTCCATGACAATCACTCAGATAACGGAGACATGAAGGAGCGTTGTTTGGACAAGCTGCAATTGGATGGACTATTTCTCTGTTATAATATTGTTTAGGCCAGGATTCAATCCGAGAGCTCTAGTCAACAATGCAGATTAAGGCAATGTTACCGTCTTTGTGGAGACCGCATTCAAGATAAATACTGCAATGTCGACACATTTGGAAATTATCTTTAAAATGTCAATAACGCTATAGGGTTTCAGATTGAATCTCTTGTTTTGATGTCCATCCAGGGTTATGGAGGATGAGATGAAGGATACAGACAGAGCAGTTCTGTTTATACTAACTCTTCAATAGTTTTATACGAAGACAATTATGGGATACCATGCATAGTGTAATGTCTGTTTACAGGTGTTTGTGTTTGGCTAGATGACAAATCAACAGTCTGTATCCAGCTACTGTCGGTGTCTAAAATGACAGCCTATTCCCCATGTAGTGCACTAACTTTGACCTAAGTGACACAGGGTTAACCCGGTGTCACTTAGGGCTCTGGTGAAAAGTAGTGCACTAAGTGACACAGGGTTAACCACATAGTGCACTACTTTTCACCAGAGCCCTAACTTTGACCTGTGTGGTTAACCCTGTGTCACTTAGTGCACTACTTTTCACCAGAGCCCTGTGGTTAAAACCACATAGGGCTCCGGTGAAAAGTAGTGCACTACGCAGGGACAAGGATGCTTGCCATACTGTATGAGATGTCTGGTTTATATTCCCTGTGTATTTCCCATTAAGTATTAGAGAGAGAGGGAAGTAATTTGATGATGTAACCTTTAGTTGAAGTCCCGTTCATTTAGCTACCAGCTCTGCTAGTTGTGATCTGGCGATTCAATAAAAAACACAAATCAATCAGTGGTCTAGTGTATAGGTCAGTTTAATTGTGTTTGACAATAAATACTCAGTAAAGTGCAAATCAGAACAGCAACGCCATGCAATGCATAGAACACAGAAAAGCCCAACTCAGACGGAGAAGAAGAGGTACATTCCGCTCTCACGCACACACAGACAGAAGAGAAGAACACTTTGGTTCCAGAAGTCTGGATACGGTGACAACACACCTTAACCCTTGGAAAGAGGTACACCTTACACTGACAGAGTGGGTGTGTATTACTTGAAGTAGTATGTGTGTGTAAATATCAGAATATAGGATCATTGCTGTGAGTAATTGCATGAGTGTAGCAGCAGGAAGGAGAGTTTCTCCCTGACCTTGTAGCAGCTATAGTCAGACACAGTGTTCAAAACATTAAGAACCTTCCTAATATTGAGTTCCACCCCTTTGCCCTCAGAACAGCCTCAATTTGTTGGGGCATGGACTCTACAAGGTGTCAAAAGCATTCCACAGGGATGCTGGCCCATGACTCCAATGCTTGTGTCAAGTTGGCTGGTGGACCATTGTTGATACACATGGGAAACTATTGAACATGAAAAACCCAGGAGCGTTGCAGTTCTTGACTCAAACCGACACGCCTGGCACCTACTACCTTACCCTGTTCAAAGGCACTTAAATCTTTTTCTTGCCCATTCACCCTCTGAATTGCACACACACACACACACACACACACAATCCATGTCTCAAGGCTTCAAAATCCTTCTTTAACCTGTCTCCTCCCCTTCATCTACACCAGTGGTCACCAACCTTTGAGTCAAGATCGCTTTCACATTCAAAAAGCAAGCCAAGATCTACCACTCGTTTTTTTTTTTACATTACTTATAATGTAACAACCTAATAAAAAGAGCTCTGCGGGAATGAGGTTTCTGCTGTAGGCCTAATACATTATCACAACTTGAGCTTTGATAACATATCGTTTTTGTAGCACTTGCAAGGCACAGCTGAGCATAAATTATATGGTACAGCACTTGCATCTGATGGCCATGGTGCTTTCAAGACAGCTGGGAACTCAAGAAAAAAAACCCAGGTCAAATCATGACGTCTGATCTTGAGGTCGGAGCTCTAGAAAGATGCGAGGAATTCCGGGAATTCCGAGTTGGATGACCGTTCAAAACCATTTCCCCCAGTCGGATCTCGTTTTTCCAGAGTAGTTGTCTTGAACAGAGCATTATTCTCAGGGGAGGGAGGAAGAGAGCCCAGCGGGTCCGCCTTTCACGGTCACTGCTTTCTCCTTCCTTTCCTCCGGTGAGACTGACCAAAGAGATACCGTCTTCCACCTGATGGCGAAACTCGCGCCACATCTGCCGCAGGCATAAATTCATGCGGTTCCTATGACCAGAGAAAGTGAAATACTCCTCCATGTTAAAATAGACACGAAGCTAATAATAATAATAAGCTATTCAGCTATTCGATTTCCAGTACATTAGGCGCACTCGATTTAGCAACAGATCTCCCGGTCCGCTTGAATCAAGTGCACCTACCACCAACAGCGCACAACACACACAAAATCATTTTCCACAGAAATGCTTGGTGACCGGTTGGTGACCACTGATCTACACGGACTGAAGTGGATTCAACAAATTACATCAATAAGGGATCATAGCTTTCACCTGGTCAGTCTGTCATGGAATGAGCAGGTGTTCATAATGTTTTGTATCCTCAGTATGTAAGTATCTCTCAAAAATGGGATATGCCAGTTTATTAAGTACACTACCCAGTTCACAAAAATGGATCACTTCTACAGACACGGAGTCACATGGCTGTGGCTTGTTATATAAAACAGTCAGCAGCAGCCCTGCGGGTGAAAACAGCTCGTTTGATGACAGGTTGAAGGAGAATGGCAAGAATCGTGCAAGCCAACAGGTGGGTCAGAAAACAAACTCGTCGATCCTTGTCACAGATGGGCTATTGCAGCAGACCACCACACCAGGTTCCATTCCTATCAGCTAACAACAAGAAGTGGCTCAGGTGGGTACGTGTTAACCAACACTGAACAACCGAGGAGTGGAAAAACATCCCCTGGAATATGTCAGCGAGTTCAGTATACTTGAGTGGCCTGCGCAGTCCCCAGACCTCAACCCATTAGAGCATATTTGAGATGAGATGGATGTTCGCAGCATGAATGTACTGCAGTCCAATCTGCAGAAACGGCATATCGCATTAGCATGAACCAACATCACTGTGGAATCTTTGACACCTTGTAGAATCCCCTGAAGAATTCAGGCTGTTCTGGAGACAAAGGTCGGTCCAACCGGCACTAGATGAGAGTACACATACGTGGGTATTGTCTTGCATGTATAGTGTCATACACAGACAAAAACAGACTACGCTCTCAGAATAGAGATGTGATGACAGAACTGCTGCACAGGACAAATGACAAGGAAACAAATGACAAGGAAACAAAATGACAAGGAAACAAAATGACAAGGAAACAAAATGACAAGGAAACAAATTGACAAGAAACAAATTGACAAGGAAACAAATTGACAAGGAAACAAATTGACAAGGAAACAAATTGACAAGGAAACAAATGTCAAAGAAACAAAAGGAAAGAAGAGGTTTAGTGTCTTTTCTGACTCTAACTGGCCCAACAGAGGTCTACAATTCCCTCAGCGAAACACACACTACTGCAAATACACACAACAAACCAATAACTCCAGAGGGAGGGAAGGAAAGAGAGAGATACAAATGATTCTACATTTAATAACAAAATGAACAGACCACCATCATGGTACCAGAACAGACCAGAGAAACACAGACACACTAGCATGCATCAGATCAGCAAGAGCCCAGCCCTCACTGGCCCCAGCAGAACAAGAGACACAGACAGGACTCTGGAACATTATATACTGTAAACCATTTGACAATTGTTAAAGGGAGATTTGTTCCAGTGTTCTGTCATATATATTCCCTCTCCTCCTGTATCTTTAGTTATATTAGTCAGAACTCAAATCTCATTGGCACATAAACTACAGTACTGTATGTCTTCTCCTGGCCAATCCCTGGCAAGCTCCTGTCTGTCAGTCCTCTACACACAGGAGTGTACACACACACACAGAAACTTACCATTCCGTTTCTGCAAACAAAAACAGCCACCAAGCTAGAAACAACGTGTGTTAAGGCACCTGGAGAAAGGTTCACTACAGATACACTTCCCTCCCTCCTCCTCCGTCAGGTAGCATCAATGCTAACTAATCCACAGAACAATATTGCCAGTCAGAGAGAGGGAGAGTGGAGGCTCTCTCTCTATGACCTCTCATCACCTAAAATCTCTTAAGTCAGTATATAATTCTCAAACATCAGCAGTGCTTCAATACTCAATATTCAGTACCACACAGAGCCTCTAAAACAACCTCTTTAAAATAAATAAGAATATGATATCTAAATAATAATAACAACAATCCTCTCTTTAACTTCATTTGTTGTATGTTTCAATCAACAGCTACTACACTACTCAAAGTGATAGTAATATAAATATATATGATAAATATGGATAAAATCTGTGTCATTACAAAAACCATATACAACCATATATAAAATGCTCAGTGTGTTTGTTCTACAGTGATGGCTATTCTGGAGCTGATTGGAGGTTGAGAGTAGTCAGGGAGGCGCCGCTTATCTGTAAATGTCCGACATGCTAACTGGTTGAACGCTGCACGTGCATAACTGCAACCAGTTAGAAATGTCAGTTTCCTAGTTTCGACTAGCACGTGAACGCGCCATATGGGAGCTACAGTAAATTTGACTTAACACGACTTTGCCCCAACAAGTGAGACCTCTAACTTTTCCCACGGCCAGACTGGCTCTGGCAGACTGGCTCTAGACCAGGGATGGGCAACTAGTGGCGCGCGGGTCGCATGGCCACTTTTGTAGGACCGCAGATCAATGCCTTCCGATGTCAAGACTAAAATAAAATGTTTATAAATCGCCAGATTTTGCTTAGGGCCTCCAAAACGCTGACTGCATGTGTGTGTATGGATGTGGGTAAGCAGTCCCGTGAGCCACCACACCCCCTAATGATGAGTTCTGATTTTTTGGGGCCCCTACCCCCATCAAAGTTGCCCATCCCTGCTCTAGACAGACAGGAAGTCTAATCAGAGATCTACGATCAGTTTATCTTGCCTAGCCCAAAACTACAACACCAGGAGGGAACAACTGACCCTAGATCTGTGGTTAGAGGCGTGTTCTGCATTACTTGGAGAATTAGGTCAGGATCACACCAATATAAAACTGTCTAAATAGGCTCAGGGCAGTGTTCTGTTTCAGATGGTTATGCAGGCGGTAGCTGGAGTTTTCCGGACTATATGACATTGACCAGGAAAAACTCCAGGCCCCTAGTTACCCAGCGGGGATTTACACTCTCTAGCGGGCCAGCGTGGTGATGAGACTGGCACACATCTCAAAGAAGTCCATAGTGTGGCTGCCCTGGCGCGGGGTAGGGGTGGAGGTGGAGGTGAGGAGGGCAGCGCTGGAGCACAGCGACCCAGGCAGAGAGGAGCTGAGCTTGGGGAGATCCACGGCAGGACAGGCTGAGTCCACACTGAGTCTGGGTCTGTGGAGCCCTGCAGTGGAGCCTGACCTCTGGGGGGTGGAAGAGCCCGACTTAAACCCTACTGCGTCCATGATGTCATCTGGGGGAGGAGATTAGTGTTTGTTTTCACCATTACTCATCTTCTGCACTCAGTAATACATTGTAAGAAGAGGAAACTCTCTAAATTCTGCTGTCAGAATTAACCAGATATCAAAAAGTCTGTTTCCTGTTGTAAATATGTTGTGTAGCCGGCGTACCATCGATGCTTTTGAAGTCCAGCAGGTAGGATCTGTTGTCTACTTGGTACAGCTGGAGACACATCTTCACCAGGTTGCCTGTTACTGGGTTCTTCCTCCGAACACGCAGGTGGTACGGGTTCACCACCTAAACATAACACACATTAAAAGGTAAAATATGCAGAAATCGCTCAGCCATTTCCTGGTTGCTAAAATTCTAAGTTTGCGTAATTTATGTTTATGTGACAAAACAATGTATAGTGTACAGGATCATTGTACCATCTAAACCGCTGTTAAATATATTTTCGATAACCAATAACATTGTATTTTAAGCTGTTTGAAGACTGTGTACAAAACCGAAAGTTTTTAAAAAAGGTTAATAAAAAACACATTTAAGACCGGGACGCATAGAAATAGCACACATAGAACCGATCTACCGCTTCTTAGACTTGCTTTCGAAGAGGATGACAGATCAATAATTTTATGTGAATTTGGTTGGGTTGCCTAAAATGTTACATATTGCAGTTAACATGTACACACACACCTTACAGTGATATAAACTCAGCAAAAAAAGAAACATCCTCTCACTGTCAACTGCATTTATTTTCAGCACACTTAACATGTGTAAATGTTTGTATGAACAACAAGATTCAACAACAGACATGAACTGAACAAGTTCCACAGACATGTGACTAACAGAAATGGAAGAATGTGTCTCTGAACAAAAGGGGGGTCAAAATCAAAAGTAACAGTCAGTATCTGGTGTGGCCACCAGCTGCATTAAGTACTGCAGTGCATCTCCTCATGGACTGCACCAGATTTGCCAGTTCTTGCTGTGAGATGTTACCCCACTCTTCCACCAAGGCACCTGGAAGTTCCCTGACATTTCTAGGGGGAATGGCTCTAGCCCCTCACCCTCCGATCCAACAGGTCTCAGACATGCTAAATGGGATTGAGATCTGGGCTCTTCGCTGGCCATGGCAGAACACTGACATTCTTGCAGGAAATCACACACAGAACGAACATTATGGCTGGTGGCATTGTCATGCTGGAGGGTCATGTCAGGATGAGCCTACAGGAAGGGCACCAAATGAGGGAGGAGGATGTCTTCCCTGTAACACATAGCCTTGAGATTGCCTGCAATGACAACAAGTTCAGTCCGATGATGCTGTGACACACCGCCCCAGATCATGACGGACCCTCCACTTCCAAATTGATCCCGCTCCAGAGTACAGGCCTCGGTGTAACGCTCATTTCTTCGACGACAAACGCGAATCCGACCATCACCCCTGGTGAGACAAAACCGAGACTCGCCAGTCCTGTCTGGTCCAGCGACGGTGGGTTTGTGCCCATAGGCGACGTTGTTGCCGGTGATGTCTGGTGAGGACCTGCCTTACAACAGGCCTACAAGCCCTCAGTCCAGTCTCTCTCTGCCTATTGCAGACAGTCTGAGCACTGATGGAGGGATTGTGCGTTCCTGGTGTAACTCGGGTAGTTGTTGTTGCTATCCTGTACCTGCCCCGCAGGTGTGAGGTTCGGATGTCGCGATCCTATGCAAATGTTGTTACATGTGGTCTGCCACTGCGAGGACGATCAGCGGTCCGTCCTGTCTCCCTGTAGCGCTTTCTTCAGCGTCTCAAAGTACGGACATGGCAATTTATTGCTCAGGCCACATCTGCAGTCCTCATGCTTCCTTGCAGCATGCATAAGGCACATTCACACAGATGAGCAGGGACCCTGGGCATCTTTCTTTTGGTGTTTTTCAGAGTCAGTAGAAAGGCTTCTTTAGTGTCCTAAGTTTTCATAACTGTGACCTTAATTTCCTACTGTCTTTAAGCTGTTAGTGTCTTAACGACCGTTCCACAGGTGCATGTTCATTAATTGTTAATGGTTAATTTAACAAGCATGGGAAACCGTGTTTAAACCCTTTACAATGAAGATCTGTGTTATTAGTTATTTGGATTTTTACTAAATGACTTAAATGTAATGTAAATGAAAGACAGGGTCCTGAAAAAGGGACGTTTCTTTATTTGCTGAGTATATATACAGACACACGGTGCATTCGAAAAGTATTCTGACTTTTTGCACATTGTTACATTACAGCCTTGTTCTTAAATGTATTAAATACATTTTCCCCCTCATCAATCTACACACAATGACCCATGACAAAGCAAAAACAGTTTTGAAAATTTTGAAAATGTATTATTATTACTGAAATATCACATAAGTATTCAGACCCTTTACTCAGTACTTTGCTGAAGCACCTTTGGCAGCAATTACAACCTTGAGTCTTCTTGGGTATAACGCTACAAGCTTGGCATACCTGTATTTGGGGAGATCCTCCCATTCTTCTCTGCAGATCCTCTCAAGCTCTGTCAGGTTGGATGTGGAGCGTCGCTGCATAGCTATTTTCAGGTCTCTCCAGAGATATTTGATCGGGTTCAAGTCCGGGCCACTCAATGAAATTCAGAGACATGTCCAGAAGCCACTCTTGCATTGTCTTGGCTGTGTGCTTAGGGTCGTTGTTCTGTTGGAAGGTGATGAGCGCTCTGGAGCAGGTTTTCATCAAGGATCTCTCTGTACTTTGCTCCATTGATCTTTTCCTCCATCCTTACTAGTCTCCCAGTCCCTGCCGCTGAAAAACATCCCACAGCATGATGCTGGCACCACCATGCTTCACCATAGGGATGGTATTGGCCAGGTGATGTGCGGTGCCTGGTTTCCTCCAGATGTGACGCATGGCATTCAGGCCAAAAGGTTCAATCTTGGTTTCATCAGACCATAGAATCGTGTTTCTCATGGTCAGAGTTCTTTAGGCACCTTTTGGCAAACTCCAACCGGGCAGTCATGCGCCTTTTACTGAGGAATGGCTTCCATCTGGCCACTCTACCATAAAGGCCTTCTTGGTGGAATGCTGCAGAGATGGTTGACCTTCTGGAAGATTCTTACATCGCCACAGAGGAACTCTAGAGCTCTGTCAGAGTGACCACCGGGTTCTTGGTC
The DNA here is from genome assembly GCF_036934945.1 of Oncorhynchus masou masou. Taxonomy (NCBI): domain Eukaryota; kingdom Metazoa; phylum Chordata; class Actinopteri; order Salmoniformes; family Salmonidae; genus Oncorhynchus; species Oncorhynchus masou. The sequence goes on along the minus strand of NC_088226.1, from coordinate 47,257,012 downwards.
ACCTCCCTGACCAAGGCCCTTCTCCCAGATTGCTCAGTTTGGCTGGGCAGCCAGCTCTAGAAAGAGTCTTGGTAGTTCTTAACTTCTTCCTTTTAAGAATGATGGAGGCCACTGTGATCGTGAAGACCTTCAATGCTGCAGAAATGTTTTTGTATCCTTCCCCAGATCTGTGCTTCGACACAATCCTGTCTCAGAGCTCTGCGGACAATACCTTAGAGCTCATCGCTTGGTTTTTGCTCTGACATGCACTGTCAACTGTGGGACTTTATATAGACAGGTTTATGCCTTTCCAAATCATGTCCAATTAATTGAATTTACCACAGGTGGACTCAAGGATGATCAATGGAAACAGGATGCACCAGAGCTCAATTTCGAGTCTCATAGGAAAGGGTCTGAATAAGGGTCTGAATACTTATGTAAATAAGGTATTTGTTTTTTATTTTTAAGATATTTGCAAAAATGTAAAAAAAATATATATTTTCGCTGTGTCATTATGAGGTATGGTGTGTAGATTGATGAGAATAAAAAAAATGTTGATCAATTTCAGAATAAGGCTGTAACATAAAATGTGGGAAAAGTCAAGGGGTCTGAATAATTTCCGAATGCTTTCCACACAACGCGCCTCACCTTCCAGTCATACTGTAGCTGTCTCATAGCCCTGTAGACCTCAGCCATGATGTCATAGGGTCTGCTCTGACTCCTGATGCCCAGGTGCCACTTGGCTTTCTTCACTGCCAGGGGTTTGGCTCTGGTGGTGTTTAGGGCATCCAGCGGGCAGCGCGCCTGCAGACAGAGAGGAGAGAATCTTTATTATCCCCAAAAAGCAGTCATAAATACATGAGGACAAGACTTCATGCAAAACTATACTGCCAATGTTGCATTTGATACACTGGTATCGCGGAAGAAGCACATCATCAAGTGTTTACACTTCAGAGATCTTGTATCCGATTGTATATACTGTGAACATAGTACATAGAATAGAACCAGGTAGAAATCATTGCCTTGGGGCTGTCTACCAGCAGGGGGGGCATCCTCTCTGGGTGTGGTTTGACCCCGGGGGGCAGTGACATGCCATCCTCCATGAAGGAGCCCTGGGGAGGGCTAGAGGCCAGGTAGAACTCACTGGCCTGGGTCATGATGCGCCGGTTGTCTATGATCAGATGGTACGCTACCGCTAGCTGGTCCTGGAAAGAAACGGAGGGAGAGAGTAAGAGAGAGGGTGAGAGAAGAGGGGGAGTGCGTACTATATGACTAAGCATACATGCCTGTGTTGCGTGCATACCTGAGGGTCTCCGCTGTACAGGCTGGACATCACCTCAGACTCGGTGCTCTCAAACTTGTCACACACCTCTCGGACTGCCTCCTCATCCAGAATGGTGGAGTCATAGGAAGGGTCCTCAGGAAACAGGTAGCCTGGCAGGTCCTGCTTAAACCACTCATGTTCCCTACACATACACACGTGTGAATGTTCACACACACACACACACACACACACACACACACACACACAAATTATTCTTCTATTTTTTTGCTCTGGACCAACCTTCAACCACCACAAACAAGCTTTTGGTTAGGTTTGCCAATTCTATTAAATCACATTAAAAACATGAGCATAATCATCAGTAGGGAAGGTTAGAGGTCACCTAATGTCTTTAATGGTAGCCCTCTTGAGCGGGTCGACCTGCAGCATGAGCAGCAGCAGGGAAGCGACGGGCCGAGTGAGGTATTCTGGCATATAGAACACGCCCCCTCTAATCTTCTTAAACAGTGTGGGAACGTGTTCGTCATCAAAGGGCAGAGTCCCACACAGCAACGCATACAGGATCACCCCACTGCTCCATATGTCCACCTCAGGACCAGCGTATAACCTGTGCACAAAGCAAAGAATACACGATCACACCACAACATGTAGCCTATAGTATCAACCTAAGGATCTGCATACAGCCTAAACACACGCACGCACGCACACACACACACCTTCCGGAGATTACTTCAGGAGCTGCGTAGTTGGGAGATCCACAGCTGGTCCTCAGGAACTCACCGTCTGACATCATGTTTGACAACCCTGATGACCAGAGCAAATCAGTTTTTCAGCATTATCTTCAAATGCCAACCTTACCTAACCTTACTGTCCAAACAAAAACAAGTTACTATATTCTGTCTTTCCTCTCCCACCTCACTCTCTCCCTTCCCCTCTCTCCCCCTTCCCCTCTCTCCCTCCCCGTCTCCAGTTTAAGGTGTCGGTATATTCTAAAACACAAGTGGTTTGGTTTGACATTTGTTACTACGGCTTTGTGGACAACTCAATTTGTTACGTATGTATGTATGTATGTATGTATGTATGTATGTATGTATGTATGTATGCTCTATCGTGCATGTGTGTGTAGTGTACCAAAGTCAGCTATTTTGGCGTTCTTGGAATGGTCCAGCAGTACATTCTCAGGTTTGAGGTCTCTGTGCACCACCATGTGTCTGTGGCAGTAGTCTACACCGGAGATAATCTGCTGGAACAACCGACGAGCCTCTTTGTCCTCTACCTACACACAACATGAGGTACAGATTAAGAGGTTAGGAGATTATTCCTTTCTAATGTGACTACATGCATTCACTATGAAAAATGGCACCATAAAATGGCCTGTGTCTACATCAACCTATCGGACAACTGCAGGACAGGAGTGCGCTACTCACCAGATGGCAGGTTCGCTTGTTTGATTTGTTTGTGGATCTATCAACCGACGGCCTGTAAGGTCCGGAATGATATATCCATATTTTGTTTCGTTGTGTTTTGATATCTCCTTTTGTCTGGGTATTCGGCCCGGCTGGGAAGCTTCAATTGCTGGAGAACACTGAACCCAGCAAATATATATTTGAGGATCAACCATCCATCAATTCTTAAGTAGGAGATATCCTCACTGTATAATGCTGAATAGTTTTGTTGATATATTTCAATGTTAAACAAATTACTTTAATTAATCATTAACACTACAATTAAAATGGCTGCTGTAGTTGTGTCTATTTCCAGCGATGCAAAAACTGATGTCAAGGAAAATGAGACCTGGAGGTTGTGGGTGGAAATGCCCCAAAGGAGACTGTTTTACCTCTTTTTTTCATGGAGAGAGAAATCCTGACAGAGGAGGCCATAGCCAACCCCATTAAGGAGGAGGAGCTCTACCACAGGTCTCATACAGGAAATTAATCCAAACCACTTGAGGTCAGTACAGAGAGTATGTGCACTCTGGCGTAAGCTTCTGACAGGAGGAATAACAGTTAGAGGAAAACACGTGTTCAAAGAGAATAATCCGTTCAGGTTGAAGTTGCGCATGTCTGACCAGAACTACCTGAATCAGCAGATGGTAGTGTTGTGACTGAGTTCCTGGCTAAAGCTGGATGTAAGGTGGTGGGGAGAGTGATGAGGCGCATGATAAGATACAAGGGTCAACTTACAATCTGCTCCAATGGAGATCGTTTTGTGTATGTTGAAGCAGCACCCATCATTCCTATAACACGGTCTGTAAAGACGGGCCGTCACTGGATCAAAGTATGCCACAATCAGCACGCCAGAAGAGCTCAGGAGATGGTAGAGTACAGTGCTACTACACTAGACAACATAAGGTGCATAGAGGAAACGTTTTCACACGATGTGCAGGACAACAATCCAGTCCCCATGAGTAGGGCAGACGTATCACATATCTCAGCTGAAATGACTGAACGTGAGACTGAGGTTGAAGAGGATAATTCCTCGGCTCCCAAGGACAAAGACGGAGTGAATGAAACATTGGAGTTGGTACCAGATGAGCCAGAGTCCACAACAGTGACCTCTCATTCCAAGAAAAAGAAGAGGAAAAATGCTCAAAATGAAGCTGGGAAAGTGGCTACTGAGACCAGTGACAATCATAACCCAATAGAAAACCTGGAGGCTAATAAGGGACCCCGAAGGTGGTGCAACTCTCTGGGGAATACAAAAGGCAGCCAAACATCAACGCTGGCCTTCATTCAAACAATCCGGAATCAACATACACCCAAGCGGCCCAGGGTACCAAGCTCCCCATCAGAGTCTGGAGTTTGGTCACCTGCAGAAAAAAAGTATGATATGGAGGATGTAATTCTGGGAGGTGGAGAAAAGTTCCCCTAATTAGCCATCCAGGCCGAAATCATTGATGAAGGATTGAAATAATCTATATTTGAGTAATTTATATTATCTGGTTCAGAGAAGATCATTCTGTATATGTGAGCATAACTTCTGTCGCTAACATGGATTTTCAAAAGAATGAGCAATCTGCTGTTCATTTCATTTGTCATTTTGTCCCAAACAAAACCTGCCTTCAAGACAGAAACTCTGTTCCTTTAACCCAGGTATAAAAAAACTGTACCATGAAACTTTTTCAAACCGTTAATCAGGCTAAAAGGCTCCGAGAAAACAAAACTTGCAGGAAAAAGCTCAAAGAGATCACAGATTATTTCAACCTGACTCAAATAATACAAGATCCAACCAGAGTAACACAGTCATCCCAGACTCAAATTGATCTGGTGTTTATTAACAGACCTGATCAAATAATTAAGTCTAGTAACTTACTAACAGGTGTAACTCACCACAATGTTACATTGGTGATTAGAAAGCTCACTAACAAGAGATGTAAGAACCATATTAATATGCAACAGTATGTTAAAAAAAATGCAGAAAAGTGAGCAGAGTAACTATGATGTCAAATTGACTGGTCTGATCTGTTAAGCGATGAAGACCAAGAGTCTGGATACAGAACATTTCTGTCAGCTATTGACAAAGTGGATACCTCTTTTACTAGGAAATTTCAACATAAGCCAAGACGGAAAACCTCTCTACCATGGCTCAACGAGGACCTCTGGAGAACGGGATTTCTCCTTTAAAAAAAAGCACTGAAGTCTGGTAAGAATGATGACAGACGTATATTTGCATCACTGAGAAATAAGGTGGTTAGGAATATTTAAAAAAGCAAAAGCAGAGCTCTTTCTTAAAGTGATCAATGAAGCAAAAGGAAATGGCAAAGTGATTTGGGAAAATCTCAATCTACCAGGGAGAGGAGCCGAAAAGTCAAAAAACATCCTGAATTAAAGGTTCATGGGATTCTAATTTAAGACTCCAATTTCATATCCACCAACCTTTAACAATTTTTTTCTGACTCTGTCAGGGACCTGGCTCAAAGATTTTCAACCAAGACCACGGTTCTCACTCCCATAGATAATAATAAGCCAATATTCAGAATTCCTGAAATCTCAGCGTCAGCAGTGGACAGCATTATTAGCTTCTTCAGAAGCTCTAGAACAAAATATGTATTTGGTCTCGACACTGTGTTCCTGAAGAGACACAAATATTCTCTGATTACCCCTACTGTACATCTAGTTAGTCTGTCCATCAAATATGGGTTCTTCCCCAATGCTTGAAAGTCTGCTGCAATGATACCTGTTTCAAATCTGGTGACCCAACACTGGTGGAAAAATATCAACCTAAGCATCCTTCCAGTGCCATCAAAAGTAGCTGAAAGATGGTTGGCTGATCATCTGACTGATCACCTCGTTCAGGGCAACTCCATGCATCAAATGCAATTTGGATTCAGAACTAACCATTCTACCGAAACAGCCAATTGCTATTTTCTGGAGTGCATTAAATCTAAACTGGACATAGGTGGTGAAGTCGGCGCAGTCTTTTTGGATCTTAAAAAGCCCTTTGATAGTGTTGTTGTTGTCGTTAGAATTATATATGATATATTATTGGACGTAATGTATTTGTATTTTGTATTGTTTTAGTGAGTATTTGTATAGTGGCTGTGTAAAAGCCCTTACCTGCCCAGGGACAACGGGTGCAAATGATCTTTAGGCTAACCCCGGCACATTTACATGGGTGTTGCATTATTGTTATATTGATTCATGTGCATTGTCCCCTATAAATAAATCAAACAACCAGACAGTCAGTCATTCAGTAAGTCAGTCAGAGACAGATAGACAGCCATTCAGACAGTCAGTCTTCAGTCAGTCAGTCTTCAGACAGTCAGTCTTCAGACAGTCAGTCTTCAGACAGTCAGAGGTATGTCTCACCCGTCCGTGTTTGCAGATGTAGTCAAACAGCTCTCCTCCTGAGACATACTCCATCACCATGAAGAAATCTGTAGGAGTACTGATCACCTGGTACCTACACACACACACACACACACACACACACACACACACACACACACACACACACACACACACACACACACACATTACAGAAGTCTGCCATAGCTCACAATGTCACTGTGGCCTAACCCTAAAAATAACATGGAAAGAGAGACTAGACACCTGGAAAGGGATTTACCCAAATAGGAATTATAAATTTCTATCTTCTTAACCAGTTTTCTACTGACCGGAGCAAACTGATTCCTTGTGGGTGGGTGTGGGAGAGAGAGTGAGCGAGCAAGAGAGGTGGGAGACTAGAAATGTGGGAAGGGATTTACCCAAGCAGGAATTATAAACTTCCATCTTCTTAACAAGAGATTTCCGCTAAACGGAATTCCGTGTGGGAGAGAGAGAGGGGGGCGGGCTCCTGAGGCCCATAGTAAACAAACCCAGTGTGTGTGGGTATGTGTGTGGGGGAGAGAGGGGGGGGGGGGGTGCTCCTGAGGCCCATAGTAAACAAACACTGAGTATATGTGTATGGGAGAGAGGGGGGGTACTTTTAGGCCTATAATAAACAAACACAGTCTGTATGTGTTATCCTCACAGTTTGATGATGTGAGGGTGTCTGAAGAGTTTGAGGTTCTGTATCTCTCGTTTGATCTTGCCCACCACGTCCAGACTCCTGATCTTCTGTCTGTTCAGGATCTTCACTGCCACCTTATGACCTGTCAACTGGTGTTCTCCAACTACCACACACACACACACACACACACACACACACACATGAACCAACTGGACTGTCCGTAGTTTGTAAAAGAGTATAATAATATGTATTGTGTTCAACTGCTACAATGTAGGCTATAGGGCACAATTTGTGCTGATGGGTCAAATATTAAAAACAGTTTAGTCTTTTCCTCTGTTGCCAAGGTCACACAGACTACACTGAGGTAGGAGATAGGCTGGGGAATGTGTGATATGTATGCTACCCTCAGCTAAACTTTCATTGCCTGATAAAAAATAAAACCCTAGCTGTTTCAGAGTAGTCAACAAGACATGATTAATCACTATTTTTACATGACTGGACTAGCTATATCTATCTAGTCAAAACAATAAGAAACGTAGATAACAAACAGGTAAACAGGGAAAACACAACACAGCAATTACAGTAAACCTAAAGCCATACACATAGATTACAAGGTGGATAAATCAAGTGTGTCTGTATGATAGTCTGTCTGCACTCTGTAGCTTATGGTTAGTCAGTCTAACAATTTAGCAATATTGTCTGTAGCAACAATTATTGTTGGCTAGTTCCTTGTTACACACTGTCACACTAATGTCTCGAATCAAACACACCTCCTGCAGTGCAGGGGGAGAGGAGGAGGGGGTCTGAATTCTACAAGGTCACGTTGAGACTGCTACAAAATAGGAAACTTGACGAGGCGTTCTAGATTCTCATTCTGTCCATGCCATTGTATGGTTTATATAATCGGGGAACACTGGTGATGATGAGCACTATTAAGCTATAACGTTCATGTTTATTTTCATTTAAAAAAAATGTACTTTCCATAGCCATATAGGGCAAGTCTAAATGTCTAACGGTACTGTCACTAGCAAAGTCAACCTCCAACATTCACTGGCGGTCAGACGTTACAATTATGTGTGACCTGTTTGTTTTTACACCATCATTGTTGTCGAGGGTAATTATGCATACTTAGCCTATCATTACTGATAAGAAGGAGTAGACAGGCTAGCTAGATATGTTGCTGGAATAATTCACCTTTCAACAAACCTAAACCACATTATCTACATATCAACTGAGACAACAATAATCTAGCACATTCGTAACTACGCAGCCACAGCTACGCATTTTGCGTAGCTATTTAAATAGTCCGCCGCAAAGTTACAATCAATAACAACAAATGTTCCCACGACACGACTGTTGACAAGCACGCGACTTAACTCTTTACTTTGCCGAATGTGCCGACGCCCAGAGTGTCTCCTAAGAGGTAATGTCCGATCTTCACTCGGCCGCCTTCATGTTTCTGCTGTCGTTCTGCCATCTTTACCGTTCAGAACGTTACACCGCTCCGGTAGGCTCGAGCTTGGCTGTCTGCACGGTGCGCGAGACCGCGGTACACTAGACCTGTGCGTTCAGTTCGCTTGAACGTTTACTACGTTGCAGAACGGTTTGTACTAAACGTCACGTTTCCCCAAAACGTGCTTGAACAGACTTTGAGGTACATTTGCTACCGTTTGGTGGCTGTGGCTTGAAGCAAAGAGTAACGTATTTAAAGGGCAGTGGCCATGCTGACAGTGTTCCCCAAACGCTCCCCGTTTTTTAACTGGTGATTCAGTACAGCGCTGTTTCCGTTTAATTGAACGTCCCAGAATGTAAAAATGTATTGAACGCGTTTCCATTTAATTGAACGTCCCAGAATGTAAAACAATGTATTGAACGCAGCCCCGGTTTTGGGAAAACCTGCACTGGACAAGGCAACATATATCCTATCGAACACCGACTGTGTGGTCTACAGTATCGCTCCAGTTGAGGGGAGGAGGGGTGTAGGGGTTGTGTTATTAAAAACATGCATTGAGCTTTTAAACATTCCAAACAGATGAACATTCCACATGCTATTTAGGCTCAAAGTCTGCACACTCATCAATCATATCAGCGATTACAGTATGCTCCGTTGGCTAGAGTAGGCCTATAGCCTTAACATTTAGATTGGGTCAGAATTCTATTACAGGACAGGTTATTGATGTATGCCAATTCATGTGACCTGTTGTTACAGATAATGGCCTATATACTACACATCTACAGCATTATTAGTGGGCTGGATGCCTCACATTAGTGAGAGGCACAATCCCAAACACTACTGCTGTTTTTCATTCTTCTTCCCCTCTAATCAGGGACTGATTCAAACATCAGTACTCTGTCCAGATTGGAGAACAGGGGTTGTTTCTGAACCGAGCAATGTATTGGTGAGAATTATTATTATTATTTTTTCCATTTATTTAACCAGGTAGGCCAGTTGAGAACACGTTCTCATTTACAACTGTGACCTGGCCAAGATAAAGCAAAGCAGTGCGACAAAAACAACAACACAGAGTTACACATGGAATAAACAAATGTACAGCCACTAACACAATAGAAAAATCTGTACCTCTACTGGGTGTAGTTAAGTAAGTTTCCACCACCACTAGATGTCAGACAGAGCTCAGTGCTGATCCCCTAGCCTCATTGGTGTTGATCAGTCACACACTTTCATGCCTGGGATCGCTGCCCTTCGTGTTATGTCTATCAGCCTCACAAACAGACTGAAGACAACACTACTCTACTGTCAATGACAGCCAGACAAACAGACAGACAGACCGACCGATGAAACTCTCAATATGCAGACAGAAAAAAAGACATAGGCTTATTCTAAACTGAACTCTACACAGACAGACAATATCTATTTTGGCTTCAACAACTTTACAGTACAACGCCAGAGACCACATCATGAGGTTTGGACATAATAACTAAGAAGGTGTTGGACAGAAGAGACTATCGGGAGCCTGAATACCTCCAAATGCTGCTACACTGAGATCATTGGAGTTGTGCTGAAGGACATGAGATATTGAAGAAGGGGTTGTGTAGCATCCTTATTGCATTGCAGTGCTCGAGGCGTCACTACAGACCCGGGTTCGATCCCAGGCTGTGCCACAGCCGACTATGACCGGTAGATCCATGAGGTGGCGCACAATTGGCCCAGCGTCGTCCAGGTTAGGGGAGGGTTTGGCCGGCCGGGATGTCCTTGTCCCATTGCACTCTAGCAACTCCTTGTGGCAGACCGGTCGCCTGCAGTCTTACGGTGTTACCTCCAACACATTAGTGCGGCTAGCTTTGGGTTAAGTGAGCAGTGTGGCTTGGTAGGGTCGTGTTTTGGAGGACGCATGACTCTTGACTTTCGCCTCTCCCAAGTCTGTAGGGGAGTTACAGCGATGGGACAAGACTGTAACTAACAATTGGGGAAAAACATTTTTTTTACTCTGTTCCATTTGATCCACTTTCTCATCAGCCCAGCCAGGCAAATTATTAACTAGATCTCCACTATAAAAACATCTAGACTTTATCTCAAATTTCTTTTCAACTAAAATTTCATTTTCAACAGTGGAGATTTATATAAACCTTTCTGTCTGTCTGTCTCCGACATTTGCAACATTGTTTTAATATTCAAATTCGATCTCCAACTGTCCCATGGTGGGGCAAAGGGGTTGAGTACTTATTGACTCAAGACATTTCAGCTTTTCATTTTTAATTAATTTGTAAACATTTTGAAAAACATTATTTCACTTTGACATTATGGGGTATTGTGTGTAGGCCAGTAATCCATTTAATATTCAGGCTGTAACACAACAACATGTGGAAAAAGATAAGGGGTGTGAATACTTTTTGAAGGCACTGTATATACATATAAAGTGGGTAAAACAGCTTGCACCTGTACTGTCTCCTTCTTCTAGATGGTAGCGAGGTGAACAGGCCGTGGCTTGGGTGGCTGAGGTCCTTGATTACCTTTTTGGCCTTCCCGTGACACCGGGTGCTGTAGATGTCTTGGAGGGCAGGCAGTGTGCCCCCGTCGGGCTTGACCTCACACCCTTTGGAGAGCCCTGTGGTTGTGGTTGGTGCAATTGCCATACCAGGTGTCGGTACAGCCTGACAGGATGCTCTCAATGGTACAAAGCCAAATTTCTTCAGCCTCCTGAGGTTGAATAGGCGCAGTTGCACAGTTTTCACCACATTGTCAGTGTGAAGGCACCATTTCAGGTCGTCAGTGATGTGCACGCAGAGGAACTTGAAGCTTTTGACCCTTTCCATTGCGCCCCCGTCAATGTGAATGGGGGCGTGATCTGTCTGCTGTCTCCTATAATCCACGATCAGCTACTTCGTTTTGTTGATGTTGAGAAAGATGTTATGTTTCTGGCATCACTCAGCCAGGACTCTCACCTCCTCCCTGTAGACTGTCTTGTCATTGTTGGTAATCAGGCAGACGACACACTATTGTGTCCTCTGCAAAGCTGATGATTAAGTTGGAGACGTGTGTGGTCAAGCAGTCATGGGTGAATATGGAGTACAGGAGGGGGCTGAGCATGTTGAGGATCAGTGTGGTGGAGATTTTGTTGGCTACCTTCACCACTTGGTGTGGGCCCGTCCATGACCCAGTTGCACAGCGAGGGGTTCAGACCCCCGACTACAGCTCAGCCCTGAGATTAGTGGTGAGCTTGAAGAGCACTAGGGTGTTGAAGGCTGAGCTGTAGTCAATGAACAGCATTCATACATAGATGTTTCTCTTGTCCTGCTGGGATTGGGTAGTGTGCAGTGTGCAGTGGTGATTATTGTCTGTGGATCTGTTGGAGCGGTATGCAAATTGTAGTGGGTCTAGTTTGCCTGGTAAGATAAAGACAATTTACCTGCCTTAAATTTGACTGCATTATTTAAAAAATATATTTTCTCTCTATACAAGTGGATTATTTATCTTTAGGCTCCCATAAGTGGATCTATAGTTTATAGATCTAACTTTAGATTACATTTGTAACTTTTTCCAAATTCTGAAATATTAGATACAGCTACCTCAAAATCGTTGCGTTGTAGTGACTTACTTTTTTTTTGATCAGACAGAAAAAATGTTTTGTTGATTAAGAGTAGTAGCAACCAGGGGAAGTGTTAGAAAACAAAATTGTGACAAAGTAGTTTCTGTGCGAATTACAAGCGTGTACATTAGGGCACAACGAACCAAATGTTTTAAAACATTTGGCAAATAAATTGGAAATGAAAACAAACGTTTCTTTTCACACATTCAGATACACCCATTTCACTCAATTTCTGGGCGTTTTCTTCCATTTCATGCCAACTGGACACGACCCAGATATTTGGCCGATGGTTTTCTCCATCACTAGCACAATATCATAGGCCACAGTAGCAGTTTTATGTCTTTGGTTGCCTGTTTTGCATGTTATTTTAGCATTCATTTGTGTCACATATCAGTTTGCAAATGATGTAAATATACAGTTGAAGTCAGAAGTTTGCATACACTTAGGTTGTAGTCATTAAAACTTGTTTTTCAACCACTCCACAAATTTCTTGTTAACAAACTATAGTTTTGGCAAGTCGGTTAGGAGATCTACTTTGTGCATGAAACAAGTCATTTTACCAACAATTGTTTGCAGACAGATTATTTCACTTATAATTCACTGTATCACAATTCCAGTCGACAATCTTCTGGCATATCCTTGTCAATCCTTGTCATATGAAGAGAAATTACAGATAAAACATATCGGCGATCATCAGCCATTGGACATAAACATTACACAACAAGTCGGAAATTGCAAATACAACAATGAGTGGTTTAGAAGGAATCAATGGCTAACTACAAGCATCTCAAAGCTATCACTATTTTGGTTCCCCTGCCTGCTGTTCAGTGGAGAGGGTGTGTTGTCCAAGTCTGAGTTTAATGATTTAAAACATCTATCTGAAAGGGTTTATTTTCCAAGCTTAAAAGGATAAACATTCACAGGCAACCTCATGGGCCAGAAAAGGTTGAATACGTTGGCCATGCTGCCAATCCAGCATGACTTCTGCCCCACATTCAAAACAACGGAAAACTCAGAACTGGTAAAAATCAGACTTCAATACATTCAAGTCAGCTGGGATCTTGGGGGGGGGACGAGCTTGGACTGGGAAAATACGTTTTGAACGGTCATCCTGAAGATCATTGACGTCATTTTTGCTAAAAATGTGGGGCTCAAAACAGGTGGGCCTCTGCTCTGAATGACGGGTCGCCACCGATGCCATAGTTTGTACATCTCAAGTGTTATATTGTTTATATAGGTCTATCTCATTAGTCTCTTAGTCATCATTTTGGGGAATGTTGGAATTATTTAATTGTTTTGCCTACTTTGTGTATTATAATTAGCTCATGTGCTTTTCTTCGCGAGGAGGGGATACTATATAATGTTGTTGGGTCTGTAACTAGTGACAGTCTCTTCCCATTCAAATATTTTTTGTCAACAAAAACTTCAGTAATAGACCCATGTAATTCCAGTTGATATTTCAAGGGTTCTTTTTGTTGCGCAATGTGCTGTCTTTTGCGCTGGAATATTGTATATAAAAGTGGATCCTCGTGATTGTATTTTCGTTCCTTTTTAGACCACACAGGCCTAATAAAATAATAAAATGTTGTGTAGTGGCTTTGCTGGCATGCATCTAAAAAATAAAATGGGTTCAGTTTGCCCCATCAAGATGCACAAGCTAAAATCGCCACTGCACACAAACGCCCTTTTATGATGTGTTCTGTGTTGGCCTCTCCGTAACCACCGCTGGGAGCAATGTCGGACTGCTCTTTATCCAGGTCCAGAGAAAGTTTTCAAGCAGGAGGTCTGGAGCTTATTACTGGGCTGTAGCAGAGAGAAGAGGGGGGGTTGGAGGGGGGGGGGGGTTGATAAAACTACGGTCTCTCTCCCAGCGCTCAGAGCGCTATTTTCTGCCAGGCTTTGAAGCGGACTGAGAGAGAGGAGAGGGAGAAGCAGGCTTCATTCATTACAGTGCCGTTACACACGTTTACATCCCTAAAGCGTGGACCGGACAGACGTAAAGTTTTTTTTATCCAGGATCTGAAGAGGCGACTTCAGTGGGAAAGTTAAACGTCTCTAATAGTAGGCTAAAATACATGCTTTATTTGTTTAAGACGAGGCATCGCATCGTTGCAGCACTGATACGTTTGCAGAACCTCTTCTTAGTTGGGAAGTTAGTTTCACATAGTTGGCTACTCAGTGACATTCGCATCTTTTCGGCTGGAAACCTTGACGGACGAAATAACGTGATTTAGTTTGTGTTTAGCACGTTTGTGGGATTTTAACTGGAGACGGAATTCTGACACGCAACAGTCTTTTGTATGAGAAAGCCATGGCACAACAGAACAGAAACGGAGGGACTTCATTAAACAACAACAACGGTATCGATAACACCAAGAGGAAACTGTTGATAGGATTGGACCTCTTCTGCCTGCTACTAGGTGAGTTTCAAAGACATATTAGTCCCAACTGTAAACAAATGAAATTACTTGACAGCACGGAATGATCTATAACGTGACAAGAACGTGACAATAGTGTCACACAGTAATGTCACCAGGGAAAAGTGCGGCCTATAACAAATTGGGCAATTACATAACATATTCAACACGTTAAAGGGTGTGACCAATGTGTATAAAACTGCGCTCACTATAATGTACTATCAGTGAAAACAGAACAACTGTCAGTGTGTCATAACAGAGAGAGAGATGCGGCGGGAGTGGGCACGCAACCCTGAGCAGCGAGAGAGAGGCGGCGGGAGTGGGCACGCAACCCTGAGCAGAGAGAGAGCGAGAGTGGATAAAACTGCAACCAATATGTCCAAAGGGACATACTATATTTAAAATAATGTAATATGTTAACATACTATATTTAAAATAATGTAATATGTTAACAACCTGCACCATGTCCACCTAACACACTTCGTTAACGTGATCAGAGTCAGACCGTGAAATAGACGCCAGACAGTGAGAACCAGGACCATGAGACTACGTTTTAAGTGCCACTGAGAGAGAACACATTGTGGTTGTTGACATGATGTGAAGTGGTCAGGCAACATGGCATATGGTGTCTTAAAGACCACTGTCTGACTGAACAAGACTCTGACTCTGAACATTAACCTAACTCAATTTATTAAGTTGCAGTTAAGTCAAATCGTTTATAAATGTTATTAACTCTACAGTTTTCAGAGTCTAGAATTGGATATTAGATTATCTCAATTAACATTAGGAAAGGTCCCTGTGTGTGTGTGTGTGTGTGTGTTTGTGTGTGTGTGTGTCAAATCAAATTGTATTTGTCACATGCACCGAATACAACAGGTGTAGACTTTAATGCTGCTTATGAGCCCTACCCAACGCAGAGTTTTAAAAACAGAAAAATACAAATCGTAACACAACGAATAAAATACACAAGAATTAAGATATATACCCGGAGTACCAGTACCATATCACTGTACAGGAGTATGAGGTATGTGAGGTAGAAATGTACATGAAGGCAGGGTAAAGTGACTAGGCATCAGGATAGATAATAATACGAGTAAAATAACGAACAAAGTAGCAGGAGGAAAGGATGTGTGTGAAACTGTATGTATGTGTGTGTGGCATCGACATGCGTGTGTGTTTTATGTGTGTGTATGTAGTGTATGTGATTGCGTGGTGGTTTGTGTGAGAGTGTCAGTGTAGTGTGTGTGAGTGTGTTAAATAGTGTATATACTGTATAGTATTGTGAGTGTGCAAAGTCAGTGCAAGATAGGGTCAATGCAGATAGTCCGGGTAACCATTTAGCAGTCTTATGACCAGGGGGAAGAAGCTGTTCTGGAGCCCGTTGGTCCGAGAGCCGCGATGTTCCGGTACAGTGTTTGCTGGATGGAAGCAGAGTAAACAGTCTATGGCTTGGGTGGCTGAAGTCTTTGTCATTCTTTCCGGGCCTTCCTCTGAAACCGACTGATATTTGTATTTGTATGTATTAAAATGAAGGCAGTTTATACAATTTTAAAAACATTACATTCACAGATTTCACGACACACTGTGTGCCCCCAGGTCCCTACTCCACCACTACCACATATCTACAGTACTAAATCCATGTGTGTGTGTGTGTGTGTGTGTGTGTGTGTGTGTGTGTGTGTGTGTGTGTGTGTGTGTGTGTGTGTGTGTGTGTGTGTGCGTGCATGTGTCTGTGCCAGTGTTTGTGTTGCTTCACAGTCCCCGCTGTAACATAAGGTGTTTTTTTTGTCTGTTTTTTAAATCTAATTTTACTGCTTGCGTCAGTTACTTGATGTGGAGTAGAGTTCCATGTAGTCATGGCTCTATGTAGTACTTTGTGCCTCCCAAAGTCTGTTCTGGATTTGGGGACTGTGAAGAGACCTCTTATGGCATGTCTTGTAGGGTATACATTGGTGTCCGAGCTGTGTGCCAGTAGTTTAAACAGACTGCTCGGTGCATTCAACATGTCAATACCTCTTATATATAAAAGTAGTTATGAAGTCAATCTCTCCTCCACTTTCAGCCAGGAGAGATTGACATGCATATTATTAATATTATCTATTATCTCTCTGTGTACATCCAAGTGACAATCGTGCTGCCCTGTTCTGAGCCAATTGCAATTTTCCTGTCCTTTTTCGTGGCACCTGACCACACAACTGAACAGTAGTCAAGGTGCGACAAAACTAGAGCCTGTAGGACATGCCTTGTTGAAAGTGTTGTTAAGTTTTATTATAGACAGACTTCTCCCCATCTTAGCTACTACTGCATCAATATGTTTTGACCATGACAGTTTACATTCTAGGGTTACTCCAAGCAGTTTAGTCATCTCAACTTGCTCAATTTCCACATTTATTACAATATTTAGTTGAAGTTTTGGGTTTAGTGAGTGTTTTGTTCTAAATACAATGCTTTTAGTAGAAATATTTAGGGATAACTCATTTCTTGCCACCCACCCAGAAACTAACTGCAGCTCTTTGTTGAGTGTTGCTGTCATTTCAGTCGCTGTAGTAGCTGACGTGTATAGTGTTTGGTCATTTGCATACATAGACACTCAGTGTCATGTCGTTAGTAAAAATTGGAAAAAACAAGGGACTTAAACAGTTACCCTGGGGAATTCCTGATTCTAACTGGATTATATTTGAGAGGCTTCCATTAAAAAACACCCTCTGTGATCTATTAGACAAGACAAGTAACTATTTATCCACATTATAGCAGGGGGTGTAAAGCCATAACACATACTGTACGTTTTTCCAGCAGCAGACTATGATCGATAATGTCAAAAGCTGCACTGAAGTCTAACAAGACGGCCCCACAATCATTTTATCATAAAGTTTTCTCAGCCAATCATCCGTCATTTGTGTAAGTGCTGTGCTTGTTGAGTGTCCTTCCCGATGAGCATGCTGAAATTCTGTTGTCAATTTGTTTACTGTGAAATAGCATTGTATCTGGTCAAACACAATTTAGTCCAGAAGTTTAATAAGTGTTGGTAACAGGCTGATTGGTCGGCTATTTGAGCCAGTAAAGGTGGCTTTACTATTCTTGGGTAGCAGGAAGGACTTTAGCTTCCCTCCAGGCCTGAGGGCACACACTCTCTAGTAGGCTTAAATTAAAGATGTGGCAAATAGGAGTGGCAATATTGTCTGCTATTATCCTCAGTAATTGTCCAACCAAATTGTCAGACCCTGGTGGCTTGTCATTGTTGATAGACAACAATCATTTTTTCACCTCTTCCATACTGACATTACGGAATTTAAAAGTATACTTCTTGTCTTTCATAATTTGGTCCGATATACTTGGATATGTAGTGTCAGCGTCTTTTGCTGGCATGCCATCCCCAAATTTGCTTATCTTTCATAGTGTAGTTTATTTTTATTTAGTTTAATCATATGATTTCTAAATGTGCAGTACGTTTGCCAATCAGTTGGGTTGCCAGACCTAATTGCCATACCTTTTGCCTCATCCCTGTCAATCATACAATTTTTCAATTCCTCATCAATCCAAGGGGATTTAACAGTTTTTACAGTTTTTTTCTTAATAGTTTCATAAATGAGTCAAGTACAGCTTCAAAATGCTCTCGATGGTGCAGCTGTATAACCAACCTCCTGAAGGGCTCTCTGTGCGTGTGCGTCTGTGTGTGTGTGTGTGTGTGTGTGTCCAGGGGGAGAGATGTTGCAGATGTTTTAAAGTGCTGTAACTTGCACATTTTACTGCACCTTAATTAAATAGCCCGCCAGGCCCTCTCCCCTCCAGCCATCCTCCCTTTCCCTTATTGCTCATATTACCTGCTGAGCTGTCTTTCCATCTAGAGAACAGGAATGGTATGAAACTAGGACTAGATTTTAAGAATAAAAATAAAAATGGAATGGTGTGAAATTGGAATAGAAATAGACAAGGAATTGTGTGGAATTGGAATAGAAATAGACAAGGAAGGGTGTGGAATTGAAATAGAAATAGACAAGGAATGGTGTGGAATTGAAATAGAAATAGACAAGGAAGAGTGTGGAATTGAAATAGAAATAGACAAGGAATGGTGTGGAATTGAAATAGAAATAGACAAGGAATGGTGTGGAATTGGAATAGAAATAGACAAGGAAGGGTGTGGAATTGAAATAGAAATAGACAAGGAATGGTGTGGAATTGGAATAGAAATAGACAAGGAATGGTGTGGAATTGAAATAGAAATAGACAAGGAATGGTGAGGAATTGGAATAGAAATTGAAAAGGAATGGCATGGAATTGGAATAGAAATCGACATGGAATGGTGTGAAATTGGAATAGAAATAGACATGGAATGGTGTGAAATTGGAATAGAAATAAGCATGGAATGGTGTGAAATTGAAATGGAAATAGACAAGGAATGGTGTGAAATTGGAATAAAATATACAAGGAATGGTGTGGAATTGGAATAGAAATAGACATGGAATGTGTGTGTGTGTGTTTGTGTGTTTCTGAGGTGATGATGGCTCGTTTGAACTGTAGACCCCTTTGAGTGTTACCAATGCCAGCCATCTCTTCTGTTTCTCTCTCGTTCTCCCTCTTTCTCTGAGAGCAGGATTAGGGAGTCAAGCCTAACTTTACACATTCTCTTCCACAACCTTAGAGAAAATCCCCCTCAGCTGTCCGTACCCCATCACTCTACAGCAGATTATCTCTCGTCGCTCTCTCTCTCTCTCTCTCTCTCTCTCCTCTCCTCTCTCTCTCTCTCTCTCTCTCTCTCTGTCTCTCTCCCCCCCTCTCTCTCTCTCTAATCTCTAATTGCTTAAACATGTGTTGTGAGTCAGGGGGAAGGTCTATCAACTGTAAACCCTGCTCTGTGCACAGAGATAGATGGGCAATTCCACGACAACCAAATTACTCTTTGAAAAAACATTGATTTCTAAGTTTAACAAACCATACAACTCTATGCAGAAGGACTACTTTGAACAATTTACACAGAAAATTTCACAAAAACACATTTACTTGAAGAACTGTGCAGATGCAAAGTTTGGTAACAGAATTACGGTAAAATTTCCCAGTTTTGTTATGCAACCAAATTTTCCAAAAAACTCTGTTAAATATCTGCAATGAATTAAGATTCTGCAGAAAGAATGGGGTATCAGTTATGACATAACACCTTGAAAATAATATTAGGGTTATTAAATTACAGTAGTTGAAGTGGATTTACGTCCGGTAATGGAAGTACAGTTACAGAACTACATCATGGGTCTCTTATCTTTACTATACAGAAATGCATAATTATGGATATGAATATCATTCCCTTTATGGTGATGTATCCTGAATAGGTACACAAAGGTAGAAATATGCAATATCCTTCTTTTGCAAATGTGGGTATTGTTATACACACTGGCTATTATTGTAATGAACTCCAAATCTGGAACAATCATAAATGTCTATGTTTCACACGTTTGTGTGCACAGTCAGTGCAAGATACTGTCAATGCAGATAGTCCGGGTGTAGCACTCTTATTGCCAGGGGGAAGAAGCTGTTCCGGAGCCAGTTGGTCCGAGACCCGTGATGCTCCGGTACCGTTTGCTGGATGGAAGCGGAGTGAAAAAACAGAACAGCACAGCAGAGCACAGGTAGGAAGGGGGTGGCAGGTCGCCTAACAGTTAAGAGTGTTGGGCCAGTAACCGTGTAGGCCGTCATTGTAAATAAGAATTTGTTCTTAACTGACTTGCCTAGTTAAATAAAGGTTAAATAAATGTTACTGGTTCAAATCAAAGGCTGACTAGGTAAAAAATAAGTTGATGTGCCCTTGAGCAAGGCACTTAACCCTAATTGCTCCTGTAAGTCGCTCTGGATAAGTGTCTGCTGAATACGTAAACAATTTAAAGTAGAGTACAGTAAAGTAGTCAAGTAGATATGTACAGTAAAATACAGTACTGTTTTCACAACTGTTTTCATACTGTTCTCTATCGTACTCTACTGTGCTGTCCAAACCTGGGAAACATAGACGCCTATGATTCAGATTTGGTCCAGCCAGGGCAGACTGACCAAGTTTCAACTACTTTTCAACTTCGATGGGCATCCGGTGTCGGTTGGTGCTCAGTGGGTGAGGATGCTTGTTTCAGTAAATGGAAAGAGGGTAGGTGGTAGGTGTAATGGCAGGTGTCTGTATGAGAGGTGACATTAACTGGGGAGAGAGAGAGAGTGGCAGAGAGTGAGAGGGCGGGGTTGTCCCGACAGTTTTCATGCTCTTGCTTTAACCACGAGACAATAGAAAGTGAAAGAAAACAGTTATGAGCTGAACATAACAGTATGCTAGTGGAAGGGAGGACAGAAGCAGGTGACACAACTGTGATTTCCCATTGTAGCCTTTTTGGGTAATTCTATCACCGATTTGATAACAGAATGACACGTTTTAATCACTTAATAAATCATAAAGTTGATATCAGTAAAAACACTATGATTAATTGGTAGGTCTACCTTTACCTTTCATTATTCTCCTTCCTTATGAGCTAAATAAACATTTTCAAGATATGTGGTAACAGAATTACAAGGCAGAAGGTCCCTTTTCTTAAACTTACAGAAGGTAAATAATTTCTCCATAACTAAACATAAGTGTTGATATTAGTTGTGAGGGGTCTTAACTTCAACATTATTGTGTTTTGATGTATTTCTAATACCTTTTAAGACATTTTCTGGTAGATGTGGTCTAAGACCCTTCTAAGATCTGTTTGGATTCACCTGGTCAGTCTATGACATGGAAAGAGCAGGTGTTCCTAATGTTTTATACACTCAGTGTAGCATTTGCTTCGTAAACATAGCTGAATTCAGTGTAGAAACAGTTGATTTACAACCAGTGAGTTACATTTCTATTGGTTTGGTATTGAAAAACCCTAAACACACACACTGTTTCAACTATGTCATCTCTAGCATATAAACTCAGAAACAGATACACTGTTTTATATAAACTCAGAAACAGATACACTGTTTTATACAAACTCAGAAACAGATACACTGTTTTATATAAACTCAAAAACAGATACACTGTTTCATATAAACTCAGAAACAGATACACTGTTTTATATAAACTCAGAAACAGATACACTGTTTTATATAAACTCAGAAACAGATACACTGTTTCATATAAACTCAGAAACAGATACACTGTTTCATATAAACTCAGAAACAGATACACTGTTTCATATAAACTCAGAAACAGATACACTGTTTTATATAAACTCAGAAACAGATACACTGTTTTATATAAACTCAGAAACAGATACACTGTTTCATATAAACTCAGAAACAGATACACTGTTTTATATAAACTCAGAAACAGATACACTGTTTCATATAAACTCCTTGAGACTTTGAATCCATGTGGAGTACATTTCCTCCACAAACCAACTTCTTCCACTTTAGAAATACAGGCTGGTATGCACACACACACGTGCACATACCCACACACACACACACGTGCACATACCCACACACACACGTGCACATACACACACGCACACACACTCTCACTCTCTTTCTTTGTGATGCTAAACTTGGACAAGCTGTCTGTT
Organism: Oncorhynchus masou masou; assembly: GCF_036934945.1. NCBI lineage: Eukaryota > Metazoa > Chordata > Actinopteri > Salmoniformes > Salmonidae > Oncorhynchus > Oncorhynchus masou. The sequence continues at coordinate 47,235,279 of NC_088226.1, read as the reverse complement.
TTTATTCACTGGCCTGGTTTAGTGGCGTGGGGGTGAGGGAGGGAGGGATGAATCTAGAGAAAGAGAAGAGGAGATAGAGGGGGGCTATCAGGGGGAATGAAAGGGGGAGGAATGCGAGTGTGGAGGACTTGAAGAATGTATGATTGGGAATGGGCTTTGTCCTTACCCGAGTGTGTGCTGCAAGTGGGTGTGTGTGTGTGAGGGCGTCCGATGGTGATGTTTAAGTGGCAGGAGAACCTCAGGGATAAGACAGAGTACTACCTGCCACTCCCCCAACACATGCAGGGTTCTGGTGAACACAGTCTAGGCAGACAGTTTATAGACCCTCCTGTTCCTCTTGTATAAATCAGAGATAATATATAAATCAGCTTCTATACTGTCAGAGAGAACAGCAACCCAGAGAGGGATTGAGACAGACAGACAGTAAACAGTTGAGCTCTAGTCCTTAATCCCATACTGGCTGTTGGACACATATTACAGCATCTGCTGATTGTCATAGTTGGAAAGAGCATCCCCGAACATGAGAAATACACACACGCATGCATCCCAGGGCTGTTCGAGAGTGGGAGATTGCAGATGTTGCAGATGTTTGTTAGAAGACGTGTTCTCGGTGGAGAGATGCTGGGGGACTGGAGCACTGTGTGTGTGTGTGTGTGTGTGTGTGTATGGGTGTGTGTGTGTGTCTGTGTGTGTGTGTCTGTGTGTGTGTGTGTGTGTGTGTGTGTGTGTGTGTGTGTGTGTGTGTGTGTGTGTGTGTGTGTGTGTGTGTGTGTGTGTGTGTGTGTATTTGTGTGCCTGTGTGTTCATGTTCAGACAAGAGCTGGGGAACTATTCAAGGTTGGCATCTTTCTCAGAATATAAATTCCAGTCCCTCCCTCTCTCTCTCTCTCCCTCTCTCTCTCCTCTCCACTCTGACTTTTAATCCAGTTGGCTGCTCCGAAAGCAACAAACAGTGAAAGTAAATGCTAAGTAAATGTAGCTAAGCAAATGTCTCTATAGCGACCAATCTTATTCTGTAAGGACCGAGGCCAGAGAAGCAGGTTGACATTTAATTATGAACAGACAAAGAGCAAGACAGAAACAGCCATCGAGCGCCAGGGGGGGAGAGCGGGAGCAGGCGGTACATATGCATTATTATTAACATTTCCTCATGTCACTGAATTAGCTGAATTTGAGATTTGAGGTAATGTGTGTTTGTGTGTGTAGTCTGACCTGACGTCAGTCTCTGAATAGCATTAGAGTCCAGGGGAATTAGCCTATACTAACATTCACCACCTATAGTGGCTGTTAGCAATAACCCTTGTCTCTACCTCTCATTTAGACTTGCAGCAATACATTACAGCAGTTTTACCTAACTTTAACCCATTCAATCACGTACATAACTTTAACTCATTCAATCACATACATAACTTTAACCCTATACTCTATCTCCCCATTATGAGTATCCCTCCTCAGATACTTTATTCTGACTGACTGACCAGCTCTATACATATTTAACAGGATTTCTTTCATTCCTCATCACCCAGCAGTACCGAACTCTCTTGACATCTGGCGTAATTGTGTGTGTGTGTGTGTGTGTGTGTGTGTGTGTGTGTGTGTGTGTGTGTGTGTGTGTGTGTGTGTGTGTGTGTGTGTGTGTGTGTGTGTGTGTGTGTGTGTGTGTGTGTGTGTGTGTGTGTGCGTGCGCACGCATTTGTGTGTGTAGGGGGTAGTGTGAGTCGGATGTAGGTGTGTCTCACTTTGCTGTGAAACGTAATACTGTCCGCTTTCCAGCCTCCTCCCTCCTCCACACCTCTACCTCCCTCTAACCCCACTTTTCCAGCCCCCTCTCCCTCTCCCTAGCTCAATCAGTGGAGTGATGGTGGTAGTGGGACCCTGTAGAGGGAGGAATGTGAGTAGTGTACTTGCAGGCTGGTAGCCCTAGTGTTTGCCAGGCGCCTGTTGGATGGATGACTAATCTAACCATAGGTGGCTCACATCACAACTGTAAACACACACTAACACACACATACCAAACAGATTTTGGGTTAATTGTTGTGAGTGGTGCTGTTTATTCTCCAGTAGACCAAACACAGTTGTGTTTACAGATCGGGTCGCTCCAGGAAGTACAGTATTACATCTTTTTACGGGTCTACTCTAGTCCTGGTCTCTCCAACCCTAGCTGTCAGGGAAAAAGGTCAGAGAGCCCTGTTTTAGAGGACACACAGTGACTTGGCTCACGCACTACAGACAGACAGACAGCAGTTCGAGTGGGAGTCGTCAGGCTGATATGGGAAGAGGAGCTGGGTTTAAAGTTATGTAAACCGGTATGTTTACAGACCTCTTTCCTTCAAGAGAGAACATAAACCATTATTGGGTTGACTGGAGATGGTAAATAATCTCCGTAATCTATGTGATATGCTGTTTACACCTCCACTCATTCCTCTTCTTGCTATTCCATGGCTGTATTCTGCTACAGAGGTTTTAGTCTGAGAGAGGACAGGAGGCCTGCAGTGTTATTATTGACATTCATTGTATGTACACACACACACACACACACACACACACACACACACACACACACACACACACACACACACACACACACACACACACACACACACACACACACACACACACACACACACACACACACACACACACACACACACACACACACACACACACAAACTCCATTATTTACAGTTCTGTGCATTGATACAGGGCCACATCAACCTATAGAGCCCTCAAACTCAACTCTGGACGTTGAAGACAGTTCCACTGCGTTTTATTTCTTCATTTTCCCCCTCTCATCAGGGACTTATTTAGATATTTAGGTGTGTGTGTCAGGTCGAACAGACAGCCAGCAGGCTCTGGACATCGTAGGGTAAGAGTTGAATAACCCTGCTGTAGAGGGTCACGCATGTGAACATGATGTCTATAGTATACAGGACATTTCTGGTTTGGTATTGTGATATGGTGGTATTATGGTTGAGTTGCTATGGGGTTAGGGTTGGGCCTATGCGTTTGTTATGGTATGGATTCCTTCTCTATTCAGAGCCTGTGTTCTGTTGTGTAGAAGGTGAGTTAGCTCCTGAGGCTTTAGCTCCAGTATTACTACCTTACATAACTAGACTTAGCTCCTTGCATGTTGTCTACGCCGACCTTCATATAGGGCACCCAGACTTCCAAGAGTGTGAGTGCGTGTTTATAATCTAAGTGGCATCATGCCCAGGCTGATGTGTTTCTCTTACAGTCACCTGGTCTCCGGCTGCTGGTTGTACTGGTTACGTGACAGCATACACAAGAGGACGGCATATGGCAAACACACACACACACGCACGGGCGCACACACACAGTCACAGCTGGTGTTTGAGGCTATTGGTTGTACGGCTAGATGATAATGATACACTTGCGGGGTTTCTGAGGCCTCAGGGCTGTCATTAGATATGTTAGTGTAACAGACTGGACTGGCTGTGCGGGCAGCGTATTTGTGCTTGCCATATGCTGTGCCCTTTGTGCTTTCTGTAGCCAGCGTGTGTGATAGGAATAATGATGCCGATTCACTTGAACTGTCCTCTACTCCTCTGTCTGTGTGTGTGGGTGTCTGATCTTACTCATCTGTCTGTGTGTGTGGGTGTCTGACCTTACTCCTCTGTCTGTGTGTGTGTGTGTCTGATCTTACTCCTCTGTCTGTGTGTGTGGGTGTCTGATCTTTCTCCTCTGTCTGTGTGTGTGGGTGTCTGATCTTACTCCTCTGTCTGTGTGTGTGGGTTTCTGATCTTTCTCCTCTGTCTGTGTGTGTGGGTGTCTGATCTTACTCCTCTGTCTGTGTGTGTGGGTTTCTGATCTTACTCCTCTGTCTGTGTGTGTGGGTGTCTGATCTTACTCCTCTGTCTGTGTGTGTGGGTGTCTGATCTTACTCCTCTGTCTGTGTGTGTGGGTGTCTGATCTTTCTCCTCTGTCTGTGTGTGTGGGTGTCTGATCTTACTCCTCTGTCTGTGTGTGTGGGTTTCTGATCTTACTCCTCTGTCTGTGTGTGTGGGTGTCTGATCGTGCATGCGTCTTGAACTCTTGATTATAATTCCAGGGTGTTTAGCTGTATGTTCTAAGTGTGGGTTTCAAGTTGACGTTTCAAGTGTGTGTTCTGTGCAATTCTGTGTGTGGGCATCACACATAAACATCTGACAGCCCCTTCTGTCTCTCTCTCCAGTCTCTCCCTCTCTATTCGCTTTGTCCCTACCATCCTTGACAGGGCCTCATCTCTCCATCTCTTCTCTTCACTGTCACACTGGCCCCCCTGGCCTCAATACGGACTCTCTCTCTCTCTCTCTCTGGGGGTGGGGAGATATTCACTGTTTTGGGGAACAATGGTTCTTTTGATGCGTCTGGGCTCTTTGTGCCGCTAACGAGCACTAATAGTCCTCGGGGTAGAGAGAGAGAGAGGGATGGAGGGGAGAGCTGGAGAAAGGGGAGATAGAGGGAGATAGAGAGTTAGTTCCTCACTGCTTGTGTATCTCTCAGATACTCCCGCCCTTCCACCGTGTTATTGGCTGGTTATTTAGTTGACAGGAGATAAATGTTACAGAGGCTTTCTGGGTCTGTATTTCAGACTTTGTGATTCTATTGTTTAGATGTAGTCTTATCCAGCAAGAGGCGGTTAAAAGGCTGTTATAAGGCTGTTAGTTCTTATCCTTCTCTCTGACACTCTCTCTGTCCTGTTTACATACAGAGGGCTGGAGAGGAGAGGGTCACTGCTAAACTGGAGAACAATACTGAGGCCGCTCACACTATAGCCGGGATTTAACATCCATTGTCTTGATAGAAATAGAAGCTCACACTTACTTCTTTGAGCACGCACACACACACACACACACACACACACACACACACACACACACACACACACACACACACACACACACACACACACACACACACACACACACACACACACACACACACACACACACACACACACACACACACACACACACACACATACACATACACACACACTAACTTCAAGCATCGGCTGTCAGAGCAGCTTACCGGTCGCTGCAGCTGTACACAACCCATCTGTAAATAGCCCATCCGACCAACTCCCTGCCTCATCCCCATAAAAATATATGTATATTTTCTTCTGCTCTTTAGCACACCAGTATTTCTACTTGCACATCCTCATCTGCAAATTTATCACTCCAGTGTTAATTTGCTAAATTGTAATTACTTCGCCACTATGGCCTATTTATTGCCTTACCTCCTTACTTCATTTGCACACACTGCACACAGATGTTCTATTGTGTTATTGACTGTATGTTTGTTTATCCCATGTGTAACTCTGTGTTGTTGTTTTTGTCGCAGTGCTTTGCTTTATCTTGGCCAGGTCACAGTTATAAATGAGAACTTATTCTCATCTGGCCTACCTGGTTAAATAAAGCTGAAATAGAAAATAAAAAAATGCAATTGTACAACTAATCTCACAACATTCAGTCCCATTCAAAATCCTATTTTCCCTGACCCCTAAACCGAACTCTAATCTTAACCCTAACCTTAACCTCAAAACCTAACCTTAACCCTAACCTTAACTCTAACCTTAACCTCAAAACCTAACCTTAATCCTAAACCTAACCCAAAACCTAACCTTAGCTCCTAACACTAATTCTAACCTTAATCTTAAACCCCCTAGAAATTTGCATTTGACCTTGTGGGGACCAACAAAATGTCCCCACAAGTATAGTTAAACATGTACGCGCACACACACACACACACACACACACACACACACACACACACACACACACACACACACACACACACACACACACACACACACACACACAGAGAGAGAGAGACAACCTTCATTACAACACTGTATATATACGTATAGTATTCGGCCCCCTTGAACTTTGCGACCTTTTGCCACATTTCAGGCTTCAAACATAAAGATATAAAACTGTATTTTTTTGTGAAGAATTAACAACAAGTGGAGCACAATCATGAAGTGGAACGACATTTATTGGATATTTCAAACTTTTTTAACAAATCAAAAACGGAAAAATTGGGCGTGCAAAATTATTCAGCTCCTTTACTTTCAGTGCAGCAAACTCTCTCCAGAAGTTCAGTGAGGATCTCTGAATGATCCAATGTTGACCTAAATGACTAATGATGATAAATACAATCCACCTGTGTGTAATCAAGTCTCCGTATGAATGCACCTTCACTGTGATAGTCTCAGAGGTCCGTTAAAAGCATGATAAAGCATAAAAGCATCATGAAGAACAAGGAACACACCAGGCAGGTCCGAGATACTGTTGTGAAGAAGTTTAAAGCCGGATTTGGATACAAAAAGATTTCCCAAGCTTTAAACATCCCAAGGAGCACTGTGCAAGCGATAATATTGAAATGGAAGGAGTATCAGACCAATGCAAATCTACCAAGATCTGGCCGTCCCTCTAAACTTTCAGCTCATACAAGGAGAAGACTGATCAGAGATGCAGCCAAGAGGCCCATGATCACTCTGGATGAACTGCAGAGATCTACAGCTGAGGTGGGAGACTCTGTCCATAGGACAACAATCAGTCGTATATTGCACAAATCTGGCCTTTATGGAAGAGTGGCAAGAAGAAAGCCATTTCTTAAAGATATCCATAAAAAGTTTTGTTTAAAGTTTGCCACAAGCCACCTGGGAGACACACCAAACATGTGGAAGAAGGTGCTCTGGTCAGATGAAACCAAAATTGAACGCTTTGGCAACAATGCAAAACGTTATGTTTGGCATAAAAGCAACACAGCTCATCACCCTGACCACCCTATCCCCACTGTCAAACATGGTGGTGGCAGCATCATGGTTTGGGCCTGCTTTCCTTCAGCAGGGACAGGGAAGATGGTTAAAATTGATGGGAAGATGGATGGAGCCAAATACAGGAATATTCTGGAAGAAAACCTGATGGAGTCTGCAAAAGACCTGAGACTGGGACGGAAATTTGTCTTCCAACAAGACAATGATCCAAAACATAAAGCAAAATCTACAATGGAATGGTTCAAAAATAAACATATCCAGGTGTTAGAATGGCCAAGTCAAAGTCCAGACCTGAATCCAATCGAGAATCTGTGGAAAGAACTGAAAACTGCTGTTCACAAATGCTCTCCATCCAACCTCACTGAGCTCGAGCTGTTTTGCAAGGAGGAATGGGAAAACATTTCAGTCTCTCGATGTGCAAAACTGATAGAGACATACCCCAAGCGACTTACAGCTGTAATCGCAGTAAAAGGTGGCACTACAAAGTATTAACTTAAGGGGGCTGAATAATTTTGCACGCCCAATTTTTCAGTTTTTGATTTGATAAAAAAGTTTGAAAAAAAAAAAGTTTGAAATATCCAATAAATGTCGTTCCACTTCATGATTGTGTCCCACTTGTTGTTGATTCTTCACAAAAAAATACAGTTTTATATCTTTGTTTGAAGCCTGAAATGTGGCAAAAGGTCGCAAAGTTCAAGGGGGCCAAATACTTTCGCAAGGCACTGTACATAATATGACATTTGTAATGTCTTTATTCTTTTAGAACTTCTGTGAGTGTAATGTTTACTATTCATTTTTATTGTTTATTTCACTTTTGTATATTATCTACCTCACTTGCTTTGGCAATGTTAACATATGTTTCTTGAATTGAATGGAATTGACCGGGGTAGTAGGCCCTGATCTCTAGCCCAGACAGAGACGGTACACTCTTCCCTTAGTGACAGCTGGCGCTCTGGTGCTCTGAGCCTCTGATATCGGGGCCTGGCGGTAAGGATGGGTGGAGAAAGGAGGAGGGTTTGAGGAGAGGGGAATGAGTAGAGAAATAGAGGAATGGGGTGGGGGTGGAGGTGGGGGGAGGGCGAGGAGAGTCATCAGCTTTCAAAGGGACTCCAGCCCTACTTTCCAGACCAGGTCTTTGTCCTACAGGGTAATGTAGAGGAACGCCCAGCAGGCCTGACAGACGGCTCTATTCTACACACTGTCCTTTATTCTCTATATTATAAAGCCCTGGGATCTGTGTGCTGCTGGGGTCCTATGGTGTCTCGGGTTTCCCTCCTAAAGCAGATATAACATGATGGAAGCAGTGTGCTGGACTCGCCAGTCCCCAGGGGGTCTGGCACAGGAGCGGGTGGAAGATCATATCATTTGATCTCTGAGCACAGCAGCTCTGCCACAAAAGTGCCATGTTGGGCCCCCCCTCCTATGGAAAACATGCCGTTACATCCCCTTATGAAACGAAGACTAAAGCATATAATACTGCACCAAACAAAATCAATGACAGAAAATCAAGGACTGACCATCCATGATATCAATGCTTCCCATCCAAAACAGTTTGGAACAGTTTGTGCATATATTATGAAGACATTTTGTGACGTTTTGGTTCGTTTTGGTCTTTGGCAAGGATGTTTTTTTCGGCTGCACACAAGCCGAAGTCGGTCCCCAAAGTCTACGATTGGTCAACATTAGGGATTCTTCAATTAGATGTGTGTTGTCATTCAAGGAGAGACGAATTGTGTTCATGCACGTTTTTTCACTTGAGAAATACTGCACCAAACAAAATCAATGACAGAAAATCAAGGACTGACCATCCATGATATCAAATGTATAGTTTTAACCATGTTTGAGGCTATGCAGTGTTTGTTTACATTTACGTTGTTTACAAACATTGGAGTAAAACAAGCTTATATCTTGGGTTCTGATGGGGTACGACAGTTGATTTAAGCTAATGAGGCATATTCTTCAACAATCAATGGGTATGTGTCATTCATTTATAAGTCCAAAAATTGATGTACCAAAAATGTATGTAGGATTAAGGCTTAGAGGTCAGGGGTAAGGGGAGCTGGAGCAAGGACCTCAGAGGCTGTCTTTTGCAGGTGATTGTCTGTAAAGACCCCTGGCCCAGAGGCAGTCCTATCAGGTGCCTGTGTGTCTCAGAGCAATCTCTCAGAGCAAGCACCCCGCGCCCCCTGCCCTGCCTAGCCCTAAATCTGCCTAGCCCTAACCCTGCCTAGCCCTAACCCTGCCTGGCCCTAACCCTGCCTAGCCCTAACCCTGCCTAGCCCTAACCCTGCCTAGCCCTAACCCTGCCTGGCCCTAACCCTGCCTAGCTCTAACCCTGCCTAGCTGGCTGCCCTTTCACTGCAGGAGAAAAGAGGCCATTCACACTGTACAGTGCTCTGCTGATGCAGCGGCTTGTCTCTCTCTGTGTGTGTGTTTGTGTATGTGTGAGTGACATCAGCAGCTTGCACAGACAAAACTCTCTCAAACACACTCATACACAGATCAGCTATGGAGTAGAATTGAAAAGTAGAATTGAAAATGAGAGCAGAGAGAGTAGAGGAGAGGGAGAGGAGAGGAGAGATTGTATCTGCTATGCTAAAGCTGTTCAAGTCATTGGTAGTACAGTATTTAAGGCTGGCACTGATCTCATGTGAGGGTTCTCTCCTAACCCATAACCCCTGACCCCTGATCCCTGACCTCTAACCTTGCAAAGTGGAATAGCACACTCCTAAAGAGTTCCTCAGGGTCCACACATACCATACCTTAATGCCCATGTAGCACACACACACACACACACACACACACACACACACACACACACACACACACACACACACACACACACACACACACACACACACACACACACACACGCTGGCATTGACGGGTCAGATCAGAACAATGCCGCTGGGCTAGCGGAACTGGTGCCCAGCCACCCATTCTTCATACAGCTTCTCCTCCTGCCACACACACACACACACACACACACACACACACACACACACACACACACACACACACACACACACACACACACACACACACACACACACACACACACACACACACACACACACACACACACACACACACACACACACACACACACACACACACACACACGCATGCACTCGCACACACAGATACATGCACACACGTACACACAGCTTATCAGAGCAGACCAGCGACCAGGCCCCCAACTGCCCTGGGCTCAGAAAGGCCCTGATAACGCTGTTAATGGACCAGACACACGAGAGCTGTGGTACCTGTGTGAATGGAGTTGCTAGGGAGTTTTAACCCTTTGTTCTAATCCGGAACTGGAGCTTAGCTAACGATTGGATTAGCAGACCTTTATTATGTCATCAATAAGGAGCAGGGAGAATGTTCACTTCCTCAGAAAGTTGTCAGGTAGCCTCCTGAACTCTTTCAACCCCTCTATCTCTCTCCCTGTCATTTCCCTCCCCTTTTCTCCCCAGTCTGTCCAGCTTTCTCTCAAAGAGCCTTGTCACGAGTAGACACGCACGCTAGTGGTGCTGTGGTGCTGTTTGTTCACCCGCAATTGCTAACAACCCGTCCGCATCCGCCAGACTATTTGTGATAAAGTGACGATCTTAGGCCCGCATTCGACCCTAAACCGCTAATATAGAAAATGCGCTCTAGGCTACAGTCAGAGACGGCGGAATTATTTTTGGACAGGTGTTTCAGTTTTTGTTGTTGTTGCCTGATTTAGATACAGTATGTTTCTGCTCATAATTTCTCATTTCTAATAGTCAACTTGTCTATAATTAGATACATGCAGCTTCTCTTCTTTCATGATATGTAGCCCTAGAAGACCAAGTAAACCCATTAATCAGTAGAATGAACGCTTCAATCTAGTTGACATCGGTAAAGTTTTCTCTTGTCTGCTGGATGAGCTTTTCGTAGTGTTGTTTGTTATTAATAACTTCACCCCTGATTCAGAGGGGTTGGGTTAAATGCGGAAGACACATTTCGGTTGAATGCGTTCAGTTGTGCAACTGGCTAAGTATCCCCCTTTTCACTTTCGCAGAGCAAAGAAGCTTAGGGCCTGTTGAAAGCACCGTTACAAAAAAATAGAAAAAAATATTCTCTACAAAATCAGTTTGACCGGTTGTAAGGAAGTAGAAAGCTGCGAAAACGACCCATTATTTTACCGATGAGATTTCAGTGGGCCTTCGATGCATATTTTATGTGGTTGAAATACTATCAGCGTTTACGGTACTGATAAAGATAGCGCCTCCACAGGCGGTATCTAACTGAGCATTCACATTCTTTCAAGATGTTCCTGAGTAAAAATGTTGCCTACATTTGGTGTATCATTTTACTGCAAGAAGTCCTTCATTTTGCAGGAGTTAATATTAAGGCTATGTGAGAGGACAGACCTACAGTCTGTCCAGATGTCAGTTTCCATTTAACCCATCTGAACAGCAGACAACTTGAACTTACTTATTTGCAGTCCCCATCTTGTGACTGTTAAATGTGTATATCGCCTCACAATCGTCACTGCTATCATCGTCTTTTACCAGTTCATCAGATCTTTCCCAAACATTGCTTTTCTCTCCCTCCCATCTCTTTATTTTCAACTCTCCATTTCGCAGCTTTTCTCTTACTAAATTAAACTCCGACATTGTCCTCTTTGCCTCTGTGGATTGATGTGAACTTTTTCTGCCCGTTCCCAAAAGCATTTGGTGATTGGCGTGTAGGCTATTTGGTGTGTGTACAGTTAGACCCTGAAGTTTAGCCTTACGCACTAATGCCAGATAGCCTCAAATAATGAAAGACAGACCTCAAAGTAGCCTATAGATATAAATTGCACAAGAATGATACATTTATGGATTTTTTAAGGTATTGTTTTCTCTTTATTCAATCCACCAGCCACCGACCTGCCCTTCATCCACACAGTATTTAATGACCCTAAACCCGCCCGCCCCGCGGATATAACCGCTGGGACTGCGGGTTATGAGTCAACCCGCGCATCACTAATGACGTGCGCACACACACGCACGTACACGGAGTTGCATGCACACTAATGCTGAGCTGATCCATCTTCATGCAGAGGAGAGACAGAAAAGGAGGAGGAGGAGGAGGAGAAGAGGAGGAGGATTGTAGCTTTAATAGACTAGCAGGGCAAACAGGGTCAAACCCTTTAGTCTCTTCCCCTCCCCCTCTATCCTTGACCCCTGGCCCCCTGTCTCCGCAGGCAGGGCTGGTATGACTGAGACAGCAAGACACAAGAGGAAATCCTCTGTTTAGAGCAGATCACAATGCTTCTTCCTCTCCTCTACACCTCCCGTCATTCACCCTCATTCACCCCCATCCTCCCCTTTCCCTCCCTCCCTCCCTCCCTCCCTCCCTCCCTCCCTCCCTCCCTCCCTCCCTCCCTCCCTCCCTCCCTCCCTCCCTCCCTCCCTCCCTCCCTCCCTCCCTCCCTCCCCCCCTCCCTCCCTCCCTCCCTCCCTCCCTCCCTCCCTCTCTCCCCTAGTCATCAGGGTGTAGTTCAGGGTACAGGTCTAAAGCCCTGTATAGTGCCACTAGAGTTTCAGAGAGGAATCGGTCCTCTAATTGGCAGTGGCAAAATTAACCACAAAGCCAATCAAACAGGCGCCAGCTGTAATCTCTCTCATACACACTCGCACAACACACATGCATGTACACACACGCACACACACACACACACACACACGCACGCACGCACGCACGCACACACACCACACACACACACACACACACACACACACACACACCAATAGGTCCTGTGGTTGGTAATTGCTCATATTGTTGTCAGTAGATTAAAAGTTGGATATTGGAAATATAATTGTGTGTAAACAGCTTTCTTCCCCTCTCCCTCCCCCGTTCTCTTACTGTGCTCTCTCTCTCTTTCTCTCTCTCTCACGCGTGTTCTGCGGTTTCTCTCTCAGTCTAGAGGAGAGAAGTGCATACCAGAATCCGATAAGACTAATAGAAACTTTCCACTGAGCACAACCACGACTCTGCTCGTAAAACCACCCACGTCCCTCTTCCCTCCTCCCTCCATTCTCTCCTCTGTCTCTCTCTCCCTCCTTCTCCCATATCTCTGGATGTGACCCCATGAAAGATCTTTATTTAATTCACTCAAGTCCAGCTGGGCTCTCGCCAGCAGCCCTGCCCACCACTTTCTTTCTTTTCGCCTCTCCCTCGCTCTCGCCCTCTCTCTTACTCATTTGGGGGGGGGGTATGAAGAGAATGCCTACATACCAGGCTGCTCTCATAGAGATGGCATGGTGGGCAGGATAATACAGGACTGGCATCTCAGTCAGATCGCTCAAGATTGACTTCGAAACTGGACGTCTGTCCATGTCCTGAGAACGTCGGGAAATGCCTTCAGAACCGGCCACTATTTATTTATTTTATTTATAGGGAACAATTCACAATGCACATTAACATCAATAATGCAACACCCATGTAAATGTGCCGGGGTTAGCCTGTCCCTGGGCAGGTAAGGGCTTTTACACAGCCACTATACAAATACTCACTAAAACAATACAAAATACAAATACATTACATCCAATAATATATCATTCTAACAACAACAACAACACTATCATCGGCTGTTGTCTTACATATGAGGAACCACAGATACAGTAACTCATGTGTGAAGAGGGCACTACAAAACCTAGTCCCCCTCAGGAGAATGAAAACATTTGGCAATGGTCCTCAGATCCTCAAACAGTTCTACAGTTGCACCATCGAGAGCATCCTGATTGGTTGCATTACTGCCTGGTATGGCAACAGCTCGGCCTCCGACCGCAAGGCACTACAGAGGGTAGTGCGTACAGCCCAGTACATCAGTGGGGCCAAGCTTCCTGCCATCCAGGACCTTTATACTAGGCGGTGTCAGAGGAAGGCCCTAAAAATGGTCAAACACTCCAGCCCCCCTTATGCTGCTGCTACTCTCTGTTGTTATCTATGCGCAAGTCACTTTAATAACTCTACCCACATGTATATATATTACCTCAATTATCTCGACTAACAGGTGCCCCCGTACTCTGTACCGGTACCCCCTGTATATAGCCTCGTTACTGTTATTATACTGCTGCTCTTTAATTATTTGTAACTTTTATTTCTTATTTCTTTTAGGTATTTTTCTTAAAACTGCTTTGTTGGTTCATGGCTTGTAAGTCAGCATTTCACTGTAAGGTTGTATTCGGCGCATGTGACAAATAACATTTGATTTGATGTGTAAAGGTTTGAATAGATTTGAGCCCATTTCAATTAAAAAATACAATAATTAATGCAGCTTCTCAAGTCCACGGGCATTGCATTCCAGTATATTGTAGCGCTAACAGAGAAGGCCGATTGACCGATTTGACTGTGTCGTGGATGAGGGTGGTGGATGGCCGAAATCCCAAGACACCATAGCTGAAGGTCGCGTGTTCAATCGCAGTGGTAGACACTCGTTTTCCATTTCAACCCTATCCCATATCTTAACCCTTAACCAGTCGGAGTGAATGCCTAAACGTCATGTTTTATCCTATCCAAAAGCTTTAACTCTTAACTTGACCATTCAGAACAATGCAGAGCAGGAGGAGCAACCCACGGTGTCAAAAACACTTTGAGGTTTGACATTTGGAGAAATGTGGAGAAACGTCAGAATCGGAAGTTAAATTGATAAAACAGTGATATCTTGTCGGGCATCTACTGGGCAGAAAGAGGGCGAAGGGAGAGAGAAAGGGAGTGGATACAGCACGGACAGAGAGACTTTTATAAACAGGCATTCAAGGCAGAGAGGAGAGTGTCTGACATCAGCCTCTCTCTCTCCCTCTTTATCCCACTGCTGCCCCCTCTCTCTCTCTCCCTCTTTATCCCACTGCTGCCCCCTCTCTCTCTCTCTCCTCTTTATCCCACTGCTGCCCCCCTCTCTCTCTCCTCTTTATCCCACTGCTGCCCCCTCTCTCTCTCTCCCTCTTTATCCCACTGCTGCCCCCTCTCTCTCTCTCTCCTCTTTATCCCACTGCTGCCCCCCTCTCTCTCTCTCCCTCTTTATCCCACTGCTGCCCCCCTCTCTCTCTCTCCCTCTTTATCCCACTGCTGCCCCCCCTCTCTCTCTCTCTCCTCTTTATCCCACTGCTGCCCTCTCTCTCTCTCCTCTTTATCCCACTGCTGCCCCCCTCTCTCTCTCTCCCTCTTTATCCCACTGCTGCCCCCCTCTCTCTCTCTCCCTCTTTATCCCACTGCTGCCCCCCTCTCTCTCTCTCTCCTCTTTATCCCACTGCTGCCCCCCTCTCTCTCTCTCCTCTTTATCCCACTGCTGCCCCCCTCTCTCTCTCCCTCTTTATCCCACTGCTGCCCCCTCTCTCTCTCTCTCTCCTCTTTATCCCACTGCTGCCCCCCTCTCTCTCTCTCCTCTTTATCCCACTGCCCCCCCCCCCCTCTTTATCCCACTCTCTCCCTCTTTATCCCACTGCTGCCCCCTCTCTCTCTCTCCCTCTTTATCCCACTGCTGCCCCCTCTCTCTCTCTCTCTCCTCTTTATCCCACTGCTGCCCCCTCTCTCTCTCTCCCTCTTTATCCCACTGCTGCCCCCTCTCTCTCTCTCCCTCTTTATCCCACTGCTGCCCCCCTCTCTCTCTCTCTCTCCTCTTTATCCCACTGCTGCCCCCCTCTCTCTCTCTCTCCTCTTTATCCCACTGCTGCCCTCTCTCTCTCTCTCTCTCTCTCTCTCTCTCTCTCTGTCTCCTCGTCTGTTTTTTTGTGTCACCCTCTTGAGCTTCCCAGCTCTTTGAGTGGTTTAGGTAGGTTAGTGGAGGTCAGCACAGTGTGTGTGTGTGTGTGTGTGTGTGTGTGTGTGTGTGTGTGTGTGTATGTGTGTGTGTTTCCCACGTTTGTTAAGCCCATGACCTCCTTTCACTCCTCCTCATTAGCATGTGAATCCCCCCCTCCCGCCGAGGACCCGGCGAGTATGAAGGGAGAGAGAAAGAGAGAGAGAGAAAGAGGGAGAGAGTCCTCAGAATGGGCTTGGCTGTTTACCATATGGATCTCTGGAAGTCTCACAGGGTGTGTGTATTGAAAGTAGGCTCAACAGAGCATTGAGATAGCTTTCTACATGGGTGACAGAAACCTTGCCTGGCTACCCAGACTTCTCGCTTCGACCAAATGCTATGCCACGCCCATGGATGTTAGTTGCTTCTCCGCAATGAGTCTGGATCTGAGTGTAGGTTGGCATCTATTGTCATGAATCTTGCCCTGGGGGCAGCTCTGTAGAGTGGTCACTAAACCTAACCCTAACCATAAACCGAACCACTAAACCTAACCCTAACCATAAACCGAACCACTAAACCTAACCCTAACCATAAACCGAACCACTAAACCTAACCCTAACCATAAACCAAACCACTAAACCTAACCCTAACCATAAACCAAACCACTAAACCTAACCCTAACCATAAACCGAACCACTAACCCTAACCATAAACCGAACCACTAAACCTAACCCTAACCATAAACCGAACCACTAAACTTAACCCTAACCATAAACCGAACCACTAAACCTAACCCTAACCATAAACCGAACCACTAAACCTAACCCTAACCATAAACTGAACCACTAAACCTAACCATAAACCTAACCACTAAACCTAACCCTAACCATAAACCGAACCACTAAATCTAACCCTAACCATAAACCGAACCACTAAACCTTACCCTAACCATAAACCGAACCACTAAACCTAACCTTAACTACACTGCTAACCGTAATGCCTAACCCTAACCCAAAAAGCATATTTTTGTTTGAATTCATTTTTACTACTTAGACAATTTTTTCTTTGCGGAGCCAGAACACACGTGGGTAAAGCAGTGGTTTGAAAATGAATCATTGGCTTTGATATGCAATCGCCGATGACTTTGTTTTGTACAACGCCACTCGTCACCACAAACAACTTCAATGATGACGATCTCAGACTAAAGTATGTAGTGAATGACAGAGCACCGGAAGAATTTTAGTGTGAGTCGTCAGGCTGAGAGATCCCCACGCTTAGTCTCTCTCTCCCCAGTCTCCCTCCTCAGTCTCTCTCTCCTCAGTCTCTCTCTCCCTAGTCTCTCTCTCCTCAGTCTCAGGGTGGCAGGGTAACCTAGTGGTTAGAGCGTTGGACAAGTAACCGGAAGATTGCGAGTTCAAACCCCCGAGCTGACAAGGTACAAATCTGTCGTTCTGCCCCTGAACAGGCAGTTAACCCACTGTTCCCAGGCCGTCATTGAAAATAAGAATTTGTTCTTAACTGACTTGCCTGGTAAAATAAAAATAAAAATCTCCTCAGTCTCTCTCTCTCTCCCCAGTCTCTCTCTCTCCCCAGTCTCTCTCTCCCCAGTCTCTCTCTCTCCCCAGTCTCTCTCTCCCCAGTCTCTCTCTCTCCCCAGTCTCTCTCTCTCCCCAGTCTCTCTCTCTCCCCAGTCTCTCTCTCCCCAGTCTCTCTCTCCCCAGTCTCTCTCTCCTCAGTCTCTCTCTCTCCCCAGTCTCTCTCTCTCCCCAGTCTCTCTCTCCCCAGTCTCTCTCTCCCCAGTCTCTCTCTCCTCAGTCTCTCTCTCTCCTCAGTCTTTCTCTTCTCAGTCTCTCTCTCTCCCCAGTCCCTCAGTCTCTCTCTCTCCTCAGTCTTTCTCTCCTCAGTCTCTCTCTCTCCCCAGTCTCTCTCTCTCCTCAGTCTTTCTCTCCTCACTCTCTCTCCTCAGTCTCTTTCTCTCCCCAGTCTCTCTCTCTCCTCAGAGGGAGGGATAAGGAAGGAAAATCGACACATATAACTGACAGAGTAGACTGACGCAGTACAGAAAAAAAATCAACAGGAGGTTGTTGACAATGTAAACAAAGGGTTTAATGAATGTCCTGCTAACCACTAATCAGCACACACTGTGTACCAGAGTAGGCTTCTCCCCACAGGTAAGTTGACTGTGTGTGTTGCGTGCTCTGGTGTGTACTCTGAGAGTTGTCCCAGGTGTGTGGTGACCTGTGTGTGTGTGTGTGTGTGTGTGCAGTCATGCTGCCAAGCCTGGTTCTCCACCGGTCCTCAGTGCGTCCATACCAGCGTGGATTCTACTGCAGTGACGTCAGTCTGCATTACTCCTACAAGAACTCCATCATCCCCTCATCCGTCCTCACTGCTGTGGGGCTCATTGTGCCCATTGTGGCCGTAAGTCTGCCCTACCACAGAGTACTGCCTGCGGAAGGCTGGAAGGAGAGAGGGGGTACACCTGGAGGTCTAGAGGTCTGCATGGTCAACTGGGTCAGACAGAGTGACCATATTAGATTAAAGATTTAAATAGTGGGTTAAGTTTGGAGTTAACTGGGTGGTGATTAAATCACTATCTCTGGCTGATTTGAGCTCCAACAACCGTCACTCTTCTAGACTCAGACGACCATGTTGGACCAACCTCTGTTTCTCTCTCCTCCTTTGCTATCCCATGTTCCCCTGGTGCAACCAGCCCCCTACCTCGACCTCCCGTTTGTGTCCATGTCACTAACCTTATGTCTCTCTCCCTCCCTCTCTCCCCCTCTCCTCTCGATCTCCCTCTTTCTCTCTCTCTCTCCCGCCTGTCTCTCTCCCCCCCTCTATTTCTCCCACCTCTCTCTCTCTGTGCAGCTGGCCTGCCCTTCCTGATAATAGAGTCTAGCACCATACGGCCGTACCAGAGAGGTTTTTACTGTTCTGACGAGTCCATCCGGTACCCATATAAAAATGGAGACACTATCAGCGATGCTGTGCTCTGTGCTGCTGGCATTCTTATTGCCATCCTTTCTGTAAGTCTACCTCTCTTACTATCACTCCTCTCCCTCACTTCATACTCCATACTCATCCCTCCATGTCTCTGTCTGTCTGTCTGTCTGTCTGTCTGTCTGTCTGTCTGTCTGTCTGTCTGTCTGTCTGTCTGTCTGTCTGTCTGTCTGTCTGTCTGTCTCTCTATGTATGTGTTGTTTCATGTGTTGTGTGCTCTATGTGAAGTAATTTTCCATCGCCATACCAGCATTGGCTCCAGACTGTTTCCATTCTTCTGATGAGTGAGGGAGGTGTGTGTGTGTGTGTGTGTGTGTGTGTGTGTGTGTGTGTGTGTGTGTGTGTGTGTGTGTGTGTGTGCTTGTGCATTTGAACCACACACATACACTCCTGGTTTGAGCTGTTGATGTGATACACTTCATTTCCATGCCTCTTGTTGCCTGCCCTCAAGGCTTGGTGCCCCCAGTGCCCTTGCTCACCACACACACACACACACACACACACACACACACACACACACACACACACACACACACACACACACACACACACACACACACACACACACACACACACACACACACACACACACACACCCTGCACTGAGTCCTAGCCCCGTCTACTATATGAGACCCTAGACTGTGCTTTGTTGGCGTCTGCCCTCATGGTGGTACAATCTAGCTACCAACTCAGCGCTTCGGCTTATTCAAACCAGGAGTGTATGTGTGTGTGTGCGTGTGTGTGCGTGTGTGTTCTCACAGCTCATGGTGTGGGTAAGCTGGTGGAGTCCACACATCTGTATATCATTAGTGGTGTCTCCTGTGATTCTGACACCAATCCTACTCGGACACACGCATGCAGAAACTCTCACACACACGCACGCACAAACACACACACACACACACACACACACACACACACACACACACACACACACACACACACACACACACACACACACACACACACACACACACACACACACACACACACACACACACACACACGCACACAATTTCCTAGCATGGCCTCTTGGCTGTGTTTTCCCCAGGGAAACCCCCTCCTCTCCCCTCCTCTCCCCCCTTCTCTCCCTCCATCTCCTGCTGCCATCCCTGACAGATTCTGTCTGCACAGTGGGATGAGATAGGCAGCGTGGAGAGTGGGAGGGAGGGAGAGAGAGAGAGAGAGAGAGAGAGAGAGATGGATTCATAGCAGTATATGGGGAGAATGTTGAGGTACAGTAGATCTCTAGCTGTCTCAGAGGAAAGGAGAGATATAGTGAGAGAGGAGAGGGTGGGTGGTTGTTGCACAGAGGGCTGTGTGTGGACATTCGGAGATCCAGGGGGTCTGCAAACGGGATGGCGTGCCCCTGTGTCTCTTGGGAGGGGGGTTAGGCTGTACCCCACCGCAGCCCAGCCCTGCTAGAACAGTTCAGCTCTAGTGTTACAACATCACTGCAGGATTGTATGAGACAGTGTTAACCCACAAAGCTAAGGCCAGCGCCATAGATATAAGCTGTTATTTCTATCTGTCTCTGTTAGAGGTGTCATCTGTCCATCTCATCCCCTCCTCCTCCCCTCCATCAGCTCCTCGTCATTAAAGCCTCGTCATTAGTTATCATACCAGTGGTGCCTGAGGGAACGTCAGGCCATGCTCATCTCTCCATCTGTCTATTATCTATTCACCATCCTTACTGTCTCTGTCTCTCCATCCTCCCTGTTTTATCCATGTCTTCACTTACTCAACATGAGAATGACTAACGATAGATTGTCACTGTGTCCATGCATGCGTGTTTGGCCTAACAGCATGAGAGTTGACAGTATCACTCATCGGAGCATCATCAAGAGTTTGTTTGTAAGGTTCAATTCTTTCCACCTTTTCATTGCAAATCCTCTCCTCTCCTCTCCTCTATATAGATTGTTATAGGAGAGTGTTACAGGATTTACCATCGCAGAGAGGGATCTAAGTCTTTCATTGGGAACCCTTATGTCTCATCTCTTTACAAACAGGTGAGTACCAGTAGAGGTGTGGGAGGGTAGAGACAGACCATAAATGATACATAAAGAAAATACCTAAATGTTTTCATGCTAATAGTTGTACATCGTGGTACTAATGGTTGTTTGCATCCTCCAGGTTGGAGTGTTTATATTTGGATGTGCCATCAGCCAGTCGTTCACAGACATTGCCAAGGTGTCAGTGGGCAGAATGAGACCTCATTTCCTGGATGTGT